>NW_024474234.1:0-5424 GCF_017654505.1 Polyodon spathula | reverse complement strand
CGATATTATCGTAAAATACCAATATTATAGAAATAAGCCGCGTTATAATATTAAACATTCCTGAAGAGACTCTTTCTGCTTCTTTTTCTCTCACATAAATTGGCAAACCTTGTCATAGCAATGCTCTCCCAGCCTGTCTTCATTCTTGTTTTGCGCAAACTCCCTCTTCACAGTGTTCGCCTCAGTTAGCAAACGCTTGAGCCGAACAGACCAGAACCAGAACCAAATTACAAACTGTTCTCGAACCTTCTCCTAGTAGAACCGCTTCCGAACTCAGCTTAGCAACGCGGCTCCTAGACCCGGACACCATGCAATTTATTGCAGTTTCGCTTGAGCTGAAAGGGGATTTTTTTTTGGTGTAAAATTGTACTGTAAATGCAAATGTGTTTATCCGTACAGTTCAAATGAATATCAGTGCTTAATACTTGTATAGTTATAATAAAAATGAATATATTATTATTATTATTATTATTATTATTATTATTATTACTTGCAGCCACTAATAGTTTAATATGGTTGTTTATTTTCTGCGAGTCGCAGCTCCTGCAGAGCGGACGCGTCCCTCCTTCACGTTTACAGCCACGCCTCTCCACGCGTGTGCGTGTCCACGGCATTGGTGTTTCTGAGCTTGCGCAGAATCCGCGGTGCAATGTCCAAAATACCGAGGGCCCAGGACACAGGGGGACAAAAAAAGGCACAAAAGCAATTTACAATCGAGTTTCAATTAAAAGCAGCAATACCCTAGAGAGAGCATATTTAAACGCGAGTCTTTAGCGTTCGGAATGAGTCCAAAATGACGAGCATGCGCAGTGCGCTGCTGTGATTGGATACAAGCTGAGAGGCTGCGGCTGCTGTGATTGGATACAAGCTGAGAGGCTGCGCTGCTGTGATTGGATACAAGCTGAGAGGCTGCGCTGCTGTGATTGGAGCTGAGAGGCTGCGCTGCTGTGATTGGATACAAGCTGAGAGGCTGCGCGCTGCTACAAGCTGAGAGGCTGCGCTGCTGTGATTGGATACAAGCTGAGAGGCTGCGCTGCTGTGATTGGATACAAGCTGAGAGGCTGCGCTGCTGTGATTGGATACAAGCTGAGAGGCTGCGCTGCTGTGATTGGATACAAGCTGAGAGGCTGCGCTGCTGTGATTGGATACAAGCTGAGAGGCTGCGCTGCTGTGATTGGATACAAGCTGAGAGGCTGCGCTGCTGTGATTGGATACAAGCTGAGAGGCTGCGCTGCTGTGATTGGATACAAGCTGAGAGGCTGCGGCTGCTGTGATGAGAGGCTGCGCTGCTGTGATTGGATACAGCTGCTGTGATTGGATACAAGCTGAGAGGCTGCGGCTGCTGTGATTGGATGTGAGAGGCTGCGCTGCTGTGAGCTGAGAGGCTGCGCTGCTGTGATTGGATAGCTGAGAGGCTGCGGCTGCTGCTGAGAGGCTGCGCTGCTGTGATTGGATGCAAGCTGAGAGGCTGCGCTGCTGTGATTGGATACAAGCTGAGAGGCTGCGCTGCTGATACAAGCTGAGATGCGCTGCTGTGATTGGATACAAGCTGAGAGGCTGCTGCTGTGATACAAGCTGAGAGCTGCTGCTGTGATTGGATACAACTGAGAGGCTGCGCTGCTGTGATTGGATACAAGCTGAGAGGCTGCGCTGCTGTGATTGGATACAAGCTGAGAGGCATGCGCTGCTGTGATTGGATACAAATGAGAGGCTGCGGCTGCTGTGATTGGATACAAGCTGAGAGGCTGCGCTGCTGTGATTGGATACAAGCTGAGAGGCTGCAACTGCTGTGACTGCTGAAAACAAAATAGCAAATGCTGTGAAAACACAACTGAGTGGCTGCGGCTGCAAAACAGCTGAAATGCGCAAATCAGAAAACACAACTGACAACTGCGGCTGAAAAACAAAATAGCAATAGCTCAGAAACACAACTGACAAACTGCAAAACAAAATAGCAAATCAGAAAACACAATTGGACAAGCTGGAAAACAAAATAGCAAATCAGAAAACACAAAAGCAAATGAGAAAACACAACAACAAACCGGACAAACTGGAGGCTGCAAAACAAAATATCAGAAAACAAAAAGACATGAACTCTGAACCGGAAAGGGATACAAGATTGTAAAGGGTGCACGTCACTGATTGGATCAAGCATGTCAATCACTGCTGCAGCACTGTGGGCGGAAGCACTTGGACACTAGCCTGGAGAGACTCTTCCCTCATGTTTGAATTTGAATAATGATTTTATTAGTCCTTACATTAGAAAAACCGAGTGTGAAATAAACGAATACAAAACATTATTCAAATACAAACATGAGGAAAGTGACTTACCCCGGTTCAGATTCAACGACTTTTTGTTTTCTGATTTGCTATTTGAAAACACAAGTTTGTTGTTGCAAATTTTTCTGAAAAACAATTTGCTATTTTGAAAACACAACGATTGGATAAAGCTGTTTTCTGATTTGCAATTTTGAAAACACAATGTTGTTGTTTGGAAAACGTTGTGTTTTCTGATTTGCTATTTTGTTTTTCAGTTTGAAAACACAACGTTGTGTTTTCTGATGAACTCTGCTATTTTGTTTTTCAGTTTGTCAGTCCTGTCATTGTGTTTTCTGATTTGCAAACATGAGGAAAGTGACTTATTTGCTCATGTCTTTTTGTTTGAATTTGCTATTTTGTTTTGCAGTGCTTATTTTGTTTTGCAGTTTGTCGTTGTGTTTTCTGATTTGCTATTTTGTTTTTCAGTTTTTGTGTGTTTTCTGATTTGCTATTTTGTTTTTCAGTTTGTTGTTGTGTTTTCTGATTTGCTATTTTGTTTTTCAGTTTGTCGTTGTGTTTTCTGATTTGCTATTTTGTTGTTCAGTTTGTCGTTGTGTTTTCTGATTTGCTATTTTGTTGTTCAGTTTGTCGTTGTGTTTTCTGATTTGCTATTTTGTTGTTCAGTTTGTCGTTGTGTTTTGCACTTCAGGGCCACCGTAGGCAGCAGGTGGCACATTAAAACACCTGCTATATGTAGGACACACTTGTAAATTGTTCTGTAAGTGGTGTGTCAGTGTGTTTGTGTATTTGTGTGTGTCAGTGTGTGTCTGTGAGCTGCTTTCAAGTCTTGCAGTGGTGACTCTTCCTACAGCTAGCTGGACATCCTATTTGACTCTGGTTTGTTTGTTCAGAGAATCTTGGCACTCCATCTTGCTCAGCCAGTCCTGTGTTTGTTTCTAGACTCTGCCTGTATGTGCTGTTTTATGTGCACTGGAAAACAATGCAGAGAAACAAATTGAAACCTGAAGACTTCTAGTCGAAACGTTTGCCATTGAATTGGTTGTGTTTCTTGTATTAATTCTAAATGAAACCAAACCCGTACATTTTGAAGTGAATTCAAGACCACGATTAAAAAACTGTTTTATCAAAGCGTGTCGTTATTGGCGCTTTGTCTGTAATTTTATGGAATGACCACGAGGTGGCACCAAAGTCCAGCTTTTCAGAGAACAGCTGCGTTCCCCTCACCAGGCAATGCTGTAGTCTTCTCAATTGAAGACTGTTCAGGGAACCGAAAATACAGAAAACTAAATCAGTAAAGGTGGCTGGACAGCAGCTGCATTGTCAAGTGATGGGAAAAGATTCAGGTGTATGGTCTGATTAATTTAATAGAGAATTGAACACTGAGGGGAACATCCACCCCCTTTATACAGTGTGTGAGGGAGAGAAGAAAGCACTTCCCTGTTGAAACAAAGCAGCACTGTGTGTGTGTGTGTCTGTGTCAGTGTGTGTCTGTGTGTGAGTGTGTGTGTCTCAGTGTGTGTGTGCTTTGCATATAGATAACAGTGTAGAATACAAGATCAACTTTTTATCTCAATCTGCACTGAAAACAGAGTCATCCATAAGTGGCCTGTATCTGAGACATAAAAAAACAAAATCACTAAAACACACAGATAACAAACACTCCTGTAGTGAAGCAATCGCTCTGTAGCGCTGTATCTCTCACCCACGCTGTATTGAGTTTGCTTCAGAGCTGCACACTGAGCCCTCATGCACAGGTCATTGGATTGCTTTCATTTTTGCAGTCCCTGTGAAGTGTTATTTCCCCTCAGTGTAATACACAACCAGAGCTTTCAACTCTAATCCTCTCCAATTCAAATTGCCATCCCGTCAACCAATCAGATAGAAGCTGGACCCGCTCCTCAAATAGAAGCAGCAGCTCTGATTGGTCAGAGTGCACTGTGGGGGCGTGGCTGCTCCGTGTGAAGTGCAACCCGATTGCTTGTAGTCATGGTAATGCTGTATGAACACATGTTCTGTGTTGATGCATAACCACTGTTTGTATGCTTGGGGTTGTGCAATTCTTTTCATACAGTCCATCACCTTGGACCCTCGTGTCAGGGACATAATAATAAGAGCCAGGGCTGCGCACATGTGCTACAGTATAGGGCAGGGAGCTCCAACCCTGCTCCTGGAGAGCTACTGGGGCTGCTGGCTTTCACTTCAACACACCTCTCACTTACTGAACTGCACCAATTACTGGCTTAATTAGTCAAGATTAACAGGTGCTCCAGATCTTTAGCCACTGATGATGTAAAGACACCTATAAAACCTGCAGGATTGGGGCTCTCCAGGAGCGAGGCTGGAGAGACCCCTGGTATAGGGCACTGAGAAGAGATAGGGAGCCGTTTAGAAAGCTCATTGACAAATATTCACTTGAGAGAATACAAGGAAAGAGGGGCACATGCATTCTTTGTATAATTATCTATCCCTTAGCCCAGCAGAATTGATTCTAATAAACGTAACTGTTCCACACTGCCAGCGTATGTTTAAAATACAACATTAATATAGCATTTAGATTTCAAGAGCATGTCACTTTAACATGCTTTGCATGAAATATTTTCTAAGCAAAGTTGTTAAAGCAGGAGAAAGGCAGACACAACTCAAGCACACCCTATCCACTTCATCTGATCAACTTAATAAATGTCCAGCAGAATAATGAGATCCCGTTCTGTACATGCGAAACGTATCTATTGAATAGAAAAGATGCAATCCAGACAGACTTCAGTTCTGGAGCCAGGAACATTACTCAGCTGTATGTCTTGAAGCAAAGGTGGCTGATGGAAAACCTCCTCCCGAAACTAATAAAAAAACAGAAACAGTCATTTTAATAATAATTAAACCCAGGGTAATAACAGCATGTATAATGTGTTATAAATACCGAATAGATGATACAAGAAATCTGCAATTAATGAAATTATAAAACTGTATATTAGCTGTAAACACATCAGGACAAATCACATGAAACACAAATGATTGACACTTCATTGGCTGGGTCCTTTATTTTGTATTTGAAATTAATCTGCTGATTGAAAAAGGTTTTTCATTATTTGTACAAACAATAGCAACACCTGCCATAGCAGTGTCAATGTGGTGTCTCCATGGGCA
>NW_024474233.1:0-50000 GCF_017654505.1 Polyodon spathula | reverse complement strand
AAATCAGAAAGACAGGTATGTTTAACTTGCTGTGAAATCATCAGTCTCCCTGTTTCATTCCAGCCCAGGATCACACTTCATGGGGAATCGAGGGTATTGACACAACTATTCCAATGGCTGGAGTTCCATCCTTCTTATATTCCTGTACAGAACTAGACACTCTAACACAGCAGTCAAAAACATTGTTAATACTGGGAGAAATCAGGAGAAATGGACAGTCTAAACATGGAAACAATCTTGTTCTTGTTATTTGAAATGCTTACTAACTATTCCAGCAAGAATTGCCTCCGAAAACTCTTGTCCAGGCTGATTGTGTGGAAACGAGGTGGGGAAGCATATTGGAGGTGCGCTGGGCACTGAAGTCCACAGGGTAAGCATTGTGCACTGCAGCCCGTGCAACAGTCATACGCTTCCCCACAATCAGCCTCCAGGAGTCTTTTCAGAAGCAATGTTTTGCTGGAATAGTTAGTAAGCACGGTGAATAAAATCTAATCAGAAACAGCCAGAGAAAATCCTCATCAGGTAAGAAATGTAAAGAACATGATGACGTTTAAACCTTTAACCTCAGTGTGCTCCCCATGAGTGTTCATTAATATCTATCTATCAGGAGAGTTTTCAAAATGAGCAATTGTATCTGTTCATGAAAACACAGCAGCATTGCTGATTGAAATGAAATCTCTTTGAAATGTTTGATGAATTGGGTCAGGAGGTGGGGTCCTATTACCTGTAACACAGGAAGGAAGGAAGTGAACGGGGAGAGGAAACCAGTGTGGGGGCTGCAGGATCAGTGGACTTCACCTGAGTCAAAGAGAGTGGAAATAAAGAAGTGTGGGAAACAAAACGAGCAACAGCAAAACAAGAAGGGACTTGAGAGAATGATGCTCTGCTGATGAGAGGGAAGACATTGTCTGAAAATAATACAACAAATAGTGCACAGATTTGAAAAGTAGCTCCCTTGATTCTAAGCTTTGTTTGAGTGTCTGTTCTGTAGGAAATGGTTTTAACACATGAAATCAGCACTGTAATAAATGAGTATGTCAGTAACGTACACACCCTGTCTGATAACACTAGAACATGTCTAGTTCTCATAATATACAGCCTGGCCTGGCCTGGACTGGAGGGACCACCCTTCACGTTCTCTTAGGGGGGTGAGCAGTTCAGACTCTGTGCCTCAAGCTTGCCCTGAACTGGAGGGAAGAAAGCAGTTGGTGCTCAGAGACAAGTTTGTGGTTGAGGACTAATGGACTTTGAGATGTGGATTAATGCCCACGAAGATGGAACTCCAGCAAACTCACTTCCCTTGTGATCTTCTGAGGATTCAGACCCACACAGAAGTGAAGGTCTAGTGCAGTCAGATACATACTGTAGCTATAGAAGGGTTACCGTGACAATGCCATTCTCAAACTCCAGTCCCACTCCCAACTCTCTCCTCTCCGCCCCTCTCACACTGATTCAGCAGTCTCTGCTCAGCCTGCTTGTCTAAACCTGGCCTCAGTCCCAAACCCCGCCTCTTAGAGCTTTACTCAATTCCAGGAAATCAGCACAGCAAAGTTTCTGTTGTGAAATCGTCAGGCTCTCTCTCTCGCGGCAGCAAGAATGGCTTCAAACTTGTGGTCAGAGGATCGGTTTAGCTGTTCAGTGTGTCTGGAGCTATTGAAGGACCCAGTCGCTATTCCATGTGGACACAGTTACTGTATGGGGTGTATTAAGAACTGCTGGGATCAGACTGATCATACAGGTGTCTACAGCTGCCCCCAGTGCAGAGAGACCTTTACCCCAAGGCCTGTTCTGCGCAGAAACACCGTGCTGGCTGAAGTCGTGGAGGAATTAAAGAAGACAGGACTCAATCCTCCTCCTGCTCAACGTTATGCTGGACCTGGAGATGTGCCGTGTGATTTCTGCACTGGGAGAAAGTTCAAAGCTGTGAAATCCTGTTTGACGTGCCTGGCCTCTTACTGTGAAACACACGTCAAGCCACACTATGAGGGGGCTGCTTTCAAGAGGCACAAGCTGATCAATGCAACTGGAAATCTGGAGCAGAAGCTTTGTGCTGAACACCAAAAGGTTTTGGAGGTCTTCTGTAGAACCGATCAGACGTGTATTTGCTTGTTGTGTTCACAAGATAAACACAAGAGCCACGATACAGTCTCAGCTGAGACAGAAAGGACTGGGAAACAGGTAAGGGTTTGAACCATTTCCTTGTAGCTATCCTAGAAGATAAGAATTCCCAGGGATATTTAACATGTCTGTTTACTAGGTTATACAGTTTCACATTAGATCAGATTTGAATTGTATATTAAGAGCTATTTAAAGAGCTGTAGTTTATTTTTTATTTTTATTATGGATTCAAATGTATTTCAAGCTGAGTTGGGTAGTTTGTGGTAGATTGGAATTTAATGTAAAAATAGTATAATTTATATTGCTAGTATTTTGTATATTTGGTTATTTTATAGAATCATATGTCTGTTTCATTGTTTAAGATATTATAGTTTAATTGGTGTGGTTGAAAGTTTTTCACTCGGCTTCTGAAAGAGTCTCGGTTCTCAGAGCCACTCTCTTCGAACAACTTCAAAGTAGTCAAAGTTTGCAAACCTGAGAATATGCTCAACACAGACTGTGTTAGGAAGCTCCGAGCAAGTGTTCTGACTACGCAGAGTCAGTAAGCATAATATATACCTTGTAACCTACAGTTATTGCGAGCCAATCACAGAAGCTTAACTCAATATACTTTGGATAGCAACAACTTGGAAGATTAAGATGAGACCAATCATATGCAACAATAACAACTTATCTAATTGCAAGCATCCTAAAATTATACTTATTATTCTAAGTAAGTCGGTGACATTTCTGTGAACTGTCACGGATGCAGCTTGCGGTTGCTAAATAAAGAGAACTTCCTCTTTCTAGCTTGTAGTCAGTATCTTTCCATCCCTTATATGGGCCACTTGCCCTGCAGCAAGAAAGAGGAAGTATGTACAATAACAACTACCGATACATAATACATTATTATTATATTGATACCTAAATCTTATAACCCGTAATAGCATTTAAACCTGAGCATGGAAACCCTAAACAATCATAGCAGTAGCAACATTGTAATTTTCCCACCACATTGGTTAAACTGTGGAAACATGAAGTTCCCAGCAAAGCCAAGCAATTATTTTAAAACTCTTTGAGGTCCGGACCAATTTTGGCTTGTTTTCCCTGTTTTCAAATTTGTGCGCACAGCTCCATAACTGTAGGGGTGACATGCAAGTGTCTCCCATCAAATGAAAGGGAACAAACTGGGCTTGCATGCGTAGCTTTTTTTTGTGAGTTAGAGTGTGAGTGGGAGAAGTCCCTCTCCTTTGTTTTTTGTGTATTTTGTGAAATCTTCGTTAGAAGCAAAATAACAAATAATTTTGTCCTCAGTAACTGCTACAGGTCCTCTGCTATTCCTAATCTACATTAATGATTTAGATTCTGGTATAGTAAGCAAACTTGTTAAATTTGCAGACGACACAAAAGTAGGAGGAGTGGCAAACACTGTTGCAGCAGCAAAGGTCATTCAAAATGATCTAGACAAGATTCAGAACTGGGCAGACACATGGCAAATGACATTTAATAGAGAAAAGTGTAAGGTACTGCATGCAGGAAATAAAAATGTACATTATAAATATCATATGGGAGATATTGAAATTGGAGAAGGAATCTATGAAAAAGACCTAGGAGTTTTTGTTGACTCAGAAATGTCTTCATCTAGACAATGTGGGGAAGCTATAAAAAAGGCTAACAAGATGCTCGGATACATTGTGAAAAGTGTTGAATTTAAATCAAGGGAAGTAATGTTAAAACTGTACAATGCACTAGTAAGACCTCATCTTGAATATTGTGTTCAGTTCTGGTCACCTCGCTATAAAAAAGATATTGCTGCTCTAGAAAGAGTGCAAAGAAGAGCGACCAGAATTATTCTGGGTTTAAAAGGCATGTCATATGCAGACAGGCTAAAAGAATTGAATCTGTTCAGTCTTGAACAAAGAAGACTACGTGGCGACCTAATTCAAGCATTCAAAATTCTAAAAGGTATTGACAGTGTCGACCCAAGGGACTTTTTCAGCCTGAAAAAAGAAACAAGGACCAGGGGTCACAGATGGAGTTTAGACAAAGGGGCATTCAGAACAGAAAATAGGAGGCACTTTTTTACACAGAGAATTGTGAGGGTCTGGAATCAACTCCCCAGTAATGTTGTTGAAGCTGACACCCTGGGATCCTTCAAGAAGCTGCTTGATGAGATTCTGGGATCAATAAGCTACTAACAACCAAACCAGCAAGATGGGCCGAATGGCCTCCTCTTGTTTGTAAACTTTCTTATGTTCTTATGTTCTTATGTTCTAACACTGCTGAATGAAACCTGAACATGAAATGAACATTGGGTACATTCTGAATAGATTGAGCTGAAAACAAAGAATGAACATATTTACAAAAGCAGCACAAACAGGGAAATAAGCACAGTGTGTAAGTGCTGCCTGTGTGCAGCGGAGTGCCAGGGGGGCTTGCACGAGCACATTTAGGCTGAGCTGCTTGTTCGTCAGGCTCTGCGTCTGTGTTCCACTTCTCATGTGAGAGAGCTGCTGTGGGGGTGGGAGGGGAGGGTGTTCTTCTTTTGGGTGCAGATATGCTGGAGCTTCTGCACTGTCATTATAAAATGAGGCTTTGTGAACAAACGCTGACTTCACCACTCCCCAGATGCCTGTAACTCGACACCAAGATCAGCTGACAAGCTGCAGCAGAGAAGTGTGTCTTTCAGTAAACAAGCACAGACTCACCGTTACACACACACACACCCTTATTCACACATTAGAGAAATAGCTCAATTCTACTGCACTCGAAATATGCATTGACAAGCTGCAGCAGATTTGAGCAGTCCATCTTTTCACTAAGCAACTGTGGATCAAGTGTCCTTTTGTATTGCTGGCCGCTGTGCACTAGATGGTGTTGTATCTTACTACTATACACACATGCTGTCTGATCTAGCCTGTGCTACAGACGTCTATGGCATGGAACTAGAACTGAAGAGCAAAACATATTCGAAAACCATTCAGAATTATTGCAACATTGTAAAGAGGTAAGAGGACAAGAAAATAGAAAATATATTTGAACTAAAATGATTCTGTCAGTTTCAGTAGCATACTTAGACAGGCCTGTGTTGGGTGTGACAGGATATCACTCAATGCCTCATCAGAAATGTCACTGTGTCACTGTGTTTCTACACAGAAGCAGCTGGGAGAGACACAGACAGAAATACAACAGAGAATCCAGGAGAGACTGAAAGAAGTGAAGGAGCTCAAACAGGCTGTGGAGTCACTGAAAGTGGGTATTGACAAGAGGGGGTTATTATTTATTATTATTATTATTATTATTATTATTATTTATTATTATTATTATTATTATTATTATTATTAACAGATGGACTGGAACACATCTGCAGAAGTTTGCTGTCTATGTCTGATGTGTTTTTGATATCAATTCTAACCATGTCTCCTCTACTGTGTTCTTTCACTCAGAGATCTGCATGCATAGAAATAAAGGAAAGTGAGAAGATCTTTACTGAGCTGATCCGATCCATTGAGAAGATCCACACTGAGGTTATTGAGCTGATTGGAGCTAACGAGAAGGCTGCAGTGAATCAGGCTGAAGGACGCATGAAGAAACTGGAGCAGGAGATTGCTGAGCTAAGGAGGAGAAACGCTGAGCTGAAACAGCTTTCCGAGACAGAGGATCACATCCATTTTCTACAGGTAACATCGCTGCTTGTTAGAAAATCTCAAGTACATAACTGGGACGCTTTCAGACAGACCTCTCCAATTGAATGAATCCTTGCTTTTCCCCAGGAATGTTTTCGACCCCATTCTGTTTCACTGAAAACTCCTTTCCTCCACTTTCCTGTTGTAGAATTTCCAGTCTCTCTGTGCCCCTCCTGAAGCTGGAGACTTACCCAGTGTTACTGTCAATACAGACATCTCTTTTGGGGCTGTGAGGAAAGCTGTATCTGAACTTAAAGACCATATTGAGGACTTCTGCAAGAGGGAATTAGTCAAAATAACCACAACAGGTTGGTGTGAAATAGATTCCTTTGGTAGAGATTTCTCAAATAGACCATGGCTTGAGGAGGGACAGGACTTGCAAGACATTAATAAAGACCTCTTGCAGATTGTTGGTTATATGAGTATTGTAGCAGAGAGAAAGGAGGAGGGAGCAGGCAGCAGGGAGGAGACACCATGGAGGATGGAGCAGGGAGGAGGAGGAGGATGTATGGAGGAGTGAGAGGGCCTCCACCCTCGTGTTGAGGAGATGGAGGCAAGTATCCTCCCTCGCCCCTACTGTCGTCCCTACTACTTCGTCCCTCCTGAAGGCAGGGAGGCTCTCCTCCCTAGTCCCTTTAGCTTCCCCTCGTTTTCCTCCTCAGCCTCGTCCTTACTCGTGAGGATGGTGCAGATGACTGATGAAGCAGGGAGGAGGTGTGATGTGAGGATGGAGCAGACAATGACTGATGAAGCAGGGAGGAGGGTGTGATGTGAGGATGGAGCAGACAATGACTGATGAAGCAGGGAGGAGGTGTGATGTGAGGATGGAGCAGACACTGATGAAGCAGGGAGGAGGTGTGATGTGAGGATGGAGCAGACAATGACTGATGAAGCAGGGAGGAGGTGTGATGTGAGGATGGAGCAGACAATGACTGATGAAGCAGGGAGGAGGTGTGATGTGAGGATGGAGCAGACAATGACTGATGAAGCAGGGAGGAGGTGTGATGTGAGGATGGAGCAGACAATGACTGATGAAGCAGGGAGGAGGTGTGATGTGAGGATGGAGCAGACAATGACTGATGAAGCAGGGAGGAGGTGTGATGTGAGGATGGAGCAGACAATGACTGATGAAGCAGGGAGGAGGTGTGATGTGAGGATGGAGCAGACAATGACTGATGAAGCAGGGAGGAGGTGTGATGTGAGGATGGAGCAGACAATGACTGATGAAGCAGGGAGGAGGTGTGATGTGAGGATGGAGCAGACAATGACTTTTGGATGTTTGATGCACAAGAGTGTCCTAATATGGACACAGTACTGTTGGGCAAAGAGATGTGATGGAGAGGAAGGAATTCAAGACTCCAGTGCAGTGCAGGCGTGTTCACATTAACTTTGGCTGCTGCACCGATATGGATGGAATACATCTTCATTGTAATCGTGAACATCTTGAAGTACGGATTTTTACACAATGAAATGTCGTGAATAAGCCTTGTTTCTTTTCAGATTGCTGTTTGGAGTCTTGTGTGTGTTGTGTATTAATCCACATGTTTCAATTCTATTTCTCTCAGTGAATGAAGTTGCAGTTTACAGTCTGCAGGCTCCAGAGCCAAGGAACAGAGCTGAGTTTTTAAAATGTAAGTCTGTTTTCACTGAAACATTTGATTGAAAGATGTGTCCCTCCATTGTGAGAAGAGCTAACACTACAGAACAGGGAGGGGTGGAGCTTGAGGCCAGCAATTATTATTATTTATTTGTAATTGTGAAGCCATTAATCTACACTCCTCTCCAGCAAGTATTGGTTCAGATGAATACATGCAGAATGACTGGGGGAGGGGCACTGGTTGCATCAATAAGGTGTTGAGTCTCCACTCAGGGATTCTCCTCCTAACATAGGAACTGTATCCTGAATAGCATAAGGGTATCCCATCTTTTAGTAACTCACCCAAAATACAAATAATCCTTTTACTCCCTTCTGTCCCTTTGTACCTCAATGCCTCTTCTGTTTTCAAGCTGTAGCCTTCTCTCAGAAACAGCCTTTATAAAAAGACCCTGCTGTAATATGTATTGATCAGTCTGTCTTTGTGTTGGTTCTGTACCATTCAAACCTAGTGGAGATTTTCGCAGTGATTTGACTTTTCTAACCGTCTCTCCTCTACCCGTCCTCTTCTCTTCAATCAGATTCCTGTCAGCTCACACTGGACCCCAACACAGCGCATAGAGAGCTCAGTCTGTCTGAAGGGAACAGAAAGGTGACACGGAGGAGAAAGACCCAGCGATATGCTGATGATCAACCAGAGAGATTTAGTAGCTGGACCCAAGTGCTTTGCAGAAAGGGTCTGTCTGGGACTCGCTGTTACTGGGAGATTGAGTGCAGTGGGAGACGGGCTTCTATAGGAGTAACATATAAAGGAATCAGCAGGAAAGGACTGGGTCTTTCCTGTGCTCTTGGATGCAATGAAAAGTCATGGAGTTTGTTCTGCTCTGGATCCAGTTACTCTGCCTGGCACAATAACAATGAAACTGCAATAACTGCCCCCCTCTCCCCCAGAATAGGAGTGTATCTGGACTTTAATGCCGGCACTCTGTCCTTTTATGGCGTCTCTGACACAATGACCCTCCTGCACAGATTCCAAACCACATTCACTGAGCCGCTCTATCCTGGGTTTAGGTTTTGGGTTTATGATTCCAGTGTAACAATCTGCCAGCTGAACTAGACTGTCTTGTGTTGTAAGAAACCCTTCGTATTGAACTCCCCGTCTGTCCTCTCCACTCCTCGGCTGAAGAGAATGTTCAATCTGACACAACTTTGGATGAAAGTTAGGGGGTAAAACGGCGCCCCCTGCAGAGTGAAACGAGGTGAATTATTTGTTTTTACACTTGGGGCCGAGGCAGCCTCATTTTTACTGTTTAATCTGTCAGGGGAGTGTTTTTGTAATTGCAAACACTCACAACTGGACAGCTGTTTCAGCATCAAATGTTCAAAATGTCCTGAGTATTTATTGATTACAAACACATACACAGCACCAAGTGGCAGACTTAGTTGGCATCTCTGCACAGTGCTAGAATTCCCACAGCAAGTACTGAGAAGTATCTCTTAAAGTGATTGTAGCTCACTAAATAATCCCACAATGTGTTCCTATATTGCACTTCCATTGGCTACATAGGTCTCAAATGTGCAGGTTTGAAAAACACGATGGGCAAGATTCTCAGAAAACCATGATCTTGTTTCGAGTTGGATTTTGTCTATCAAATGGATATTTATAGATATTTATAGTATCTAGCTGAACTATTTGGGATTTAGGTGCATCTGGCAAATCTATAAACCCTGGGGCTTCATACATACCTTTATACAGGCAAGCAATAGGTACAAGATGCCTTTTCCTCGTGTTATTATTAGAATTTTGTTTGTAAAGGATCCCATTCTGAAATGGTTGGATAATTACCCTAACGAGCATTTAATTAGATGCACCGGGTCTACTCGTCAGGCAGTTCAAAGTTTCAATATTATAACTGTTTGCTTATTTGAACAATAATGTGAGTGAAATATCATCACAAGAAAGAAGACATTTCCATGGATATCGTAAATCCCAATCAAACTGCATTACATGTGGAATCTGCCCACAGTGGAAAAGCAGAAACGTGTTTTAAGCCTGGCCTTTGTCGCCCTCTTCAGGACAAACTGTGCAGCTGCGCAGAGCCTGATTGAAAGCAATTCTTTTCACTTGGTGTGGTTCCATTGGAAATGTAGGGCCCTATTCACACAACCTTGAGGACTGTTCTAAGCGCTGTTTTATTAAAGACTCTTTATTGTAAAAAAAATGTAGTTTAAATCAAGTTGTTTAGAGAGGGTGAGAAGTTTATTTGTTGATTTTATTGTTTATTATTATTCAAAGCACTGTTTAATGTCAGCAGTCTTTATAATCACGTTTTAAATTAAAACCAAAACATGAATGTAAATAAGCACCATTTTAATAACCATTATTTTATGTTTCTGTACTTCAATTAATGCAAACCTTTTTTCCCTGTACTTTTCCTTTAAATATTTTGTAAAGTTTTAATTTTCAATAAATGTTTTGTTCTGCACCTACTTCTGAAATGAACATAAACTAAGTGGACTGTCAACAGCAGCTGCTCTCTGGAAATGTGAAGAGCACAAAAAAGCTTTGGAGAAAATGTTAAACACACATAAAAGATATTCTACTATAACAATGAGCACACAGTGTTGCTTTAACTAAACAATACCAGCAGAGCAGCCTGTTTCATACAGGTCTTTGTAACTAAACAATACCAGCAGAGCAGCCTGTTTCATACAGGTCTTTGTAACTAAACAATACCAGCAGAGCAGCCTGTTTCATACAGGTCTTTGTAACTAAACAATACCAGCAGAGCAGCCTGTTTCATACAGGTCTTTGTAACTAAACAATACCAGCAGAGCAGCCTGTTTCATACAGGTCTTTGTAACTAAACAATACCAGCAGAGCAGCCTGTTTCATACAGGTCTTTGTAACTAAACAATACCAGCAGAGCAGCCTGTTTCATACAGGTCTTTGTAACTAAACAATACCAGCAGAGCAGCCTGTTTCATACAGGTCTTTGTAACTAAACAATACCAGCAGAGCAGCCTGTTTCATACAGGTCTTTGTGTCCAATCACTGCAGGGTCAGTATCCAATCACAGAGCGCAAAACAGAGCAATTCAGGTCTACTTGTATCTTTCAAAGGTTCACCAGCCAGTTGAAGGAGCCAATGATAGCAGGGTAATACTCTTTGTCACAGAAGCTGCTCTTGTATCCAGATCACAGCAGCCGCAGCCTCTCAGCTTGTATCCAATCACAGCAGCGCAGCCTCTCAGCTTGTATCCAATCACAGCAGCGCAGCCTCTCAGCTTGTATCCAATCACAGCAGCGCAGCCTCTCAGCTTGTATCCAATCACAGCAGCGCAGCCTCTCAGCTTGTATCCAATCACAGCAGCGCAGCCTCTCAGCTTGTATCCAATCACAGCAGCCGCAGCCTCTCAGCTTGTATCCAATCACAGCAGCCGCAGCCTCTCAGCTTGTATCCAATCACAGCAGCCGCAGCCTCTCAGCTTGTATCCAATCACAGCAGCCGCAGTATCCAATCACAGCAGCCGCAGCCTCTCAGCTTGTATCCAATCACAGCAGCGCAGCCTCTCAGCTTGTATCCAATCACAGCAGCGCAGCCTCTCAGCTTGTATCCAATCACAGCAGCAGCTAGCTTGTATCCAATCACAGCAGCGATGCTCTCTCTATTTTAATAGAAACTCGATTGTAAATTGCTTTTGTGTTTTTTGGCCCCCCTGTGTCCTGGGCCCAGGTTCATTGCACCCCTTGAACCCCCTTATTTGCGCCCCTGGTTTCAGTCTAAACCCGTGATTATCTGCATCCAGCCTAAGAGGGGTTTCCATTGTAACCGAAGCAGGGCTATTTTTGAATCAGCACAATGTGTTTCTAAACTAGCAGAGCTTGTCTTTCGCGCTGAATGAAGAGGCTTGCGAACACGATGCATTATTTTCCAGCGCAGTGTTACCTGTTAAGTCTGCTTTTGTCCACGTAGCTTTTTGACTCGCTGAACAAAGATGTCATTGATAGCTGTGGAAAAGCGCGCTGCGACACGGCTGCTGTCACTTTCCCACACGACAGAGCCTGCTGTCCTGGGACGGGCAGGAGTGAGGGCCGGTCATGAGGTACCCTGGCGCTACTGCTTTCTGATTTGCACCCTGAGCGTTTTGCGTACCTAATGAACCCTTTCAATGTGACGACAGTCCGGCTGAGGGCGGGGTAAGGCCGGCCCTGCATGCTTGTCTCCTCTTTGATTCTCCTGAGCTGTTTTGAAGACGCAGAGAGCTGCTGTGGAAAGATAGCTGTAAAAGTGAATATCTGTGTGCGAACAGGAAGAGAAGGAGCTGCTGTACAGACTGAGCAGCTCCCTCATTGGAAATGCACAGCTCCTCTCCATGCAGCAGCTCTGCTCTTTCACTTTGTTTCAATAGCTCTGTAGATCTAAAGCACAGACTGGCAATGCTGCACACATTCTTATGCCAATCACACCTTCTGATTCTGAATTTCAACAGGGGGGCGGGAGAAGCAGAAATATCACCTCGAAATATTGCATTGCTTTGAAATGCTGCTACTGAATCTACATGCATAGCATGCTGTGTTAAACTGGGATAAAGGCAGAAGAACGGGTTTTAAAATCACGAGGCCAGCACTTTCAATGTGATATCTTTCCTCCTTTCTCTTAGTATTGTATTAACATCACTGCACCGCTCCTCCATTGGAATCTTATAAACTGGGAGAGAAGAGCCACAGGATTCCCTGGACGAGATTCTGCTCTAGTGGCTGAAACACAGAGACAGTATTTTAATAAGAAGGGGCTTGTATAAAGAGAACACTTTCTCAACAAGTGATGTTTTCATATGTGTGCAGAGCACGAGAGATCTCAGTGAATGATAAACAGTGACAAACATCTCAGTTTCTGCTCAAACTGCTTATCAAAACCTGGCCTCAATCCCAAACCCCGCCTCTTAGAGCTAACTATAACTACTGGAATTCAGAAACACAGGGAAGTGTCGTTTGTTGTGTCATTGCAGTAAGAATGGCCTTCACCTGCTATAGCACTGTCAATAGCACAGCATGGGACTGATTCACCTGCTATAGCACTGTCAATAGCACAGCATGGGACTGATTCACCTGCTATAGCACTGTCAATAGCACAGCATGGGACTGATTCACCTGCTATAGCACTGTCAATAGCACAGCATGGGACTGATTCACCTGCTATAGCACTGTCAATAGCACAGCATGGGACTGATTCACCTGCTATAGCACTGTCAATAGCACAGCATGGGACTGATTCACCTGCTATAGCACTGTCAATAGCACAGCATGGGACTGATTCACCTGCTATAGCACTGTCAATAGCACAGCATGGGACTGATTCACCTGCTATAGCACTGTCAATAGCACAGCATGGGACTGATTCACCTGCTATAGCACTGTCAATAGCACAGCATGGGACTGATTCACCTGCTATAGCACTGTCAATAGCACAGCATGGGACTGATTCACCTGCTATAGCACTGTCAATAGCACAGCATGGGACTGATTCACCTGCTATAGCACTGTCAATAGCACAGCATGGGACTGATTCACCTGCTATAGCACTGTCAATAGCACAGCATGGGACTGATTCACCTGCTATAGCACTGTCAATAGCACAGCATGGGACTGATTCACCTGCTATAGCACTGTCAATAGCACAGCATGGGACTGATTCACCTGCTATAGCACTGTCAATAGCACAGCATGGGACTGATTCACCTGCTATAGCACTGTCAATAGCACAGCATGGGACTGATTCACCTGCCATAGCACTGTCAATAGCACAGCATGGGACTGATTCACCTGCTATAGCACTGTCAATAGCACAGCATGGGACTGATTCACCTGCCATAGCACTGTCAATAGCACAGCATGGGACTGATTCACCTGCTATAGCACTGTCAATAGCACAGCATGGGACTGATTCACCTGCTATAGCACTGTCAATAGCACAGCATGGGACTGATTCACCTGCCTATAGCACTGTCAATAGCACAGCATGGGACTGATTCACCTGCTATAGCACTGTCAATAGCACAGCATGGGACTGATTCACCTGCTATAGCACTGTCAATAGCACAGCATGGGACTGATTCACCTGCTATAGCACTGTCAATAGCACAGCATGGGACTGATTCACCTGCTATAGCACTGTCAATAGCACAGCATGGGACTGATTCACCTGCTATAGCACTGTCAATAGCACAGCATGGGACTGATTCACCTGCTATAGCACTGTCAATAGCACAGCATGGGACTGATTCACCTGCTATAGCACTGTCAATAGCACAGCATGGGACTGATTCACCTGCTATAGCACTGTCAATAGCACAGCATGGGACTGATTCACCTGCTATAGCACTGTCAATAGCACAGCATGGGACTGATTCACCTGCTATAGCACTGTCAATAGCACAGCATGGGACTGATTCACCTGCTATAGCACTGTCAATAGCACAGCATGGGACTGATTCACCTGCTATAGCACTGTCAATAGCACAGCATGGGACTGATTCACCTGCTATAGCACTGTCAATAGCACAGCATGGGACTGATTCACCTGCTATAGCACTGTCAATAGCACAGCATGGGACTGATTCACCTGCTATAGCACTGTCAATAGCACAGCATGGGACTGATTCACCTGCTATAGCACTGTCAATAGCACAGCATGGGACTGATTCACCTGCTACAGCACTGTCAATAGGGTGCACAGCATGGGACTGATTCACCTTATAGCACTGTCAATAGCAAATCAATTCTTCATGATGTCACCTGGGAGGAAGCAGGAGAATAGCACAGCAAGAGGGATGATTCACCTGAACTGCAATGTCAATAGCAGAAGGGAGAGGATAGATTCACCTGGTATAGGGGTAGAAGAGGCAGTAAAGAGAGATGGGTAAAGAGAGGTAGATGAAGGGAGAGGTGGGGAGAGATAGAGAGATAGAGGAAGGGTTACAGGGGTAGGAGAGGCTGTGAAGAGAGGTGGGTGAGAGGATTCAGAAATTGTTTAGGATTGATTTCATGACATGTTCATTAGCAGCTCATTGTGAATGCACTGAAATATCATTCTATATTAAACTGGAAACAGTGCTCACTCATTAAAGTGCTGAGACCTGTGGACAAAGACAACCTACTGAACAGAACAGCAGATCTGCACAATCGAATCCTGTTTGTATTGTATACAGGGCTGAGATCTACCCCTGTGTACAGGTAGTTATATAATCATACTTGCAGTCTAAACATGCCCAATGTTTCTTTGAATCACCATTCACCTTAAAGTCCTGTGACAGAGGAACATGTTGTAATGCTGTAAGGAGGCTCCCACTCCAATCACTCATCAGAGACTTTTAAACAGAACACTATTTTCCAATCCCAAAGCACGATTGATTTGAAGATCTTGTTGTGTTGTTCCTTCATGGCCCAGCTCCTCAGTACATTTCAGACATGCTGTCTGAATACGCTCCAGCCCGTTCTCTACGCTCTTCTACTGCAGGAGAAATCTCAGGACATGAAACATTCTTGACACGCAATTCAGTTTCTGCTCAACCTGTTTATCAAAACCTGGCCTCAGTCCCAAACCCTGCCTCTTAAAGCTTTGAACAGTTCTGTCTGTTGTGAAATTATCAGTCTCTCTGTCCCACTGCAGCAAGAATGGCTTCAAACTTGTGGTCAGAGGATCGGTTCAGCTGTTCAGTGTGTCTGGAGCTATTGAAGGACCCAGTCGCTATTCCTTGTGGACACAGTTACTGTATGGGGTGTATTAAGAACTGCTGGGATCAGACTGATCATACAGGTGTCTACAGCTGCCCCCAGTGCAGAGAGACCTTTACCCCAAGGCCTGTTCTGCGCAGAAACACCATGCTGGCTGAAGTTGTGGAGGAATTAAAGAAGACAGGACTCAATCCTCCTCCTGCTCAAAGTTATGCTGGACCTGGAGATGTGCCGTGTGATTTCTGCACTGGGAGAAAGTTTAAAGCTGTGAAATCCTGTTTGACGTGCCTGGCCTCTTACTGTGAAACACACGTCAAGCCACACTATGAGGGGGCTGCTTTCAAGAGGCACAAGCTGGTCAATGCAACTGGAAATCTGGAGCAGAAGCTTTGTGCTGAACACCAAAAGGTTTTGGAGGTCTTCTGTAGAACCGATCAGATGTGTATTTGCTTGTTGTGTACACAAGATAAACACAAGAGCCACGATACAGTCTCAGCTGAGACAGAAAGGACTGGGAAACAGGTAAGAGTTTGAACCATTTCCTTGTAGCTATCCTAGAAGATAAGAATTCCCAGGGATATTTAACATGTGTGTTTACTAGGTTATACAGTTTCACATTAGATCAGATTTGAATTGTATATTAAGAGCTATTTAAAGAGCCCTAGTTTTTTAATTGCTCTCTCTAAACTATGATGTATTACAATGTATTTCAGGGTGTAACAGGGGCGTTGTTATGGGTGTGGCTATCGCTGATTGACAGGAGAGACACAGGAGGTTTTCTTTGATATAAAAACACAAAACATTCAAAACAAAACACTGCTTGAAAACAACTAGAAAATAGAAGTTTACCAAACAAGAAAGGAGGTCCCGTTCCAGGAGCAGCCCCCCTGACACCTCCTCTCTAGACTTGGGAGGGATTAAAATCCCCTAAACTTGTTCCCTATTCCTTCCAGTGCTAGCGAGCCTGGTTAACTCACACAGTGATCCGAGATACATTTTCCTCTTGTGTTTTTCTCCCCCTGGTTAACACACGCAGTCGTGAGGATCCTACAGCAACACTCTCCTTCCCAGACAGTCTGTATCCCTGCTTGAACCAAGAAACTGGCTTTTCAGCCCCTTTTAAAGGCATGCGGACAGGGAGAATTGATAATCAATGAATCAATTAACACCCGGCCACATTCCACCTTGGATTTGAATATGCCCTGCCATATCTAGCACACACTTGATTAGCAAAAACATTTCCAATCAAACAAAACCACACTGTTTCCACGTGCAGGACCTCAGCCCTGCCTCACTGGGTAAGAAGGATTTGTTCAGCTGTTTTGTGCTGCATTGGAATTTGAAATGTAAAATTAGCATGAATTATAGTCCTAGTGTTTTTTTATGTATCTTGCAACTTAATAAAATCATAGGTCAGTTTCATTGTTTAAGATATTATAGTGCAACTAGTCACTCATAATTATTACAAACATTATAAAGAGGTAAGGGGGCAAGAAAATAGAAAATATATTTGAACTAAAATGATTCTGTCAGTTTCAATAGCATACTGACACAGGCCTGTGTTGGGTGTGACAGGATATCACTCAATGCCTCGTCAGAAATGTCACTGTGTCACTGTGTTTCTACACAGAAGCAGCTGGGAGAGACACAGACAGAAATACAACAGAGAATCCAGGAGAGACTGAAAGAAGTGAAGGAGCTCAAACAGGCTGTGGAGTCACTGAAAGTGGGTATTGACAAGAGGGGGTTATTATTATTATTATTATTATTATTATTATTATTATTATTATTATTATTATTAACAGATGGACTGGAACACATCTGCAGAAGTTTGCTGTCTATGCCTGATGTGTTTTTGATATCAATTCTAACCATGTCTCCTCTACTGTGTTCTTTCACTCAGAGATCTGCATGCATAGAAATAAAGGAAAGTGAGAAGATCTTTACTGAGCTGATCCGATCCATTGAGAAGATCCACACTGAGGTTATTGAGCTGATTGGAGCTAACGAGAAGGCTGCAGTGAATCAGGCTGAAGGACGCATGAAGAAACTGGAGCAGGAGATTGCTGAGCTAAGGAGGAGAAACGCTGAGCTGAAACAGCTTTCAGAGACAGAGGATCACATCCATTTTCTACAGGTAACATCACTGCTTGTTAGAAAATCTCAAGTACATAACTGGGACGCTTTCACACAGACCTCTCCAATTGAATGAATCCTTGCTTTTCACCAGGAATGTTTTGGAGCCCATTCTGTTTCACTGAAAACTCCTTTTCTCCACTTTCCTGTTGTAGAATTTCCAGTCTCTCTGTGCCCCTCCTGAAGCTGGAGACTTACCCAGCGTTACTGTCAATACAGACATCTCTTTTGGGGCTGTGAGGAAAGCTGTATCTGAACTTAAAGACCATATTGAAGACTTCTGCAAGGGGGAATTAGTCAAAATAAGCACAACAGGTTGGTGTGAAGTAGATTCCTTTGGTAGATATTTGGTAGAGATGTTAGGAAGCGTGTTAAAATGACGCGCTGTAACATTTCTGTGTTCCCTGGTTTGTTGCGAGGGCGGTTGTGTTTGCTATCATTTCTGTGACCCTTTTTGTGAGAAGTGGATTCCCTTCAGTCAGAATCAGAGTGTATTGCAGCGCCTCTTGGTCTGGGGCCGGTTGATTTTTGGGGTGTCGGGTGTATAAAGGTTCCGGGGACCCCCTCATGGGAAATGCAGTTCGCTCCGAAGCTGGAATGCAGAGAGGCTGTTGTGTGTGTGTGTGTGTGTTTGTATAATCATTATTTTTAAACTATAATATCGTCCCACTGCGGCTCTCAGTGATGCAGTTTTACCATTGCTTCAGCTCACATTCAGCAGTTTCCTCAGGCTGTGTGACTGACATATAATCTGACCAATGAAAACGCAGAAAGGGAGGAAACGGTTGTATTATTGGCTGATCGCTCCAAAACACCAAAAGTAATGTCTGATAACTGGTGGAGCAGGGAGGAGGGAGCAGACAGGGACTGATGAAGCAGGGAGGAGGTGTGATGAGAGGATGGAGCAGACAATGACTGTTGGATGTTTGATGCACAAGAGTGTCCTAATATGGACACCGTACTGTTTGGCAGAGATATGTGATGGAGAGGAACGAACACAAGACTCCAGTGCAGTGCAGGCGTGTTCACATTGACTTTGGCTGCTGCACCGATACGGAAGGAATACATATTCATTGTAACCGTGAACATCTTGAAGTATGGATTTTTACACCCTGAAATGCCGTGAATAAGCCTCGTTTCTTTTCAGATTGCTGTTTGGAGTCTTGTGTGTGTTGTGTATTAATCCACATGTTTCAATTCTATTTCTCTCAGTGAATGAAGTTGCAGTTTACAGTCTGCAGGCTCCAGAGCCAAGGAACAGAGCTGAGTTTTTAAAATGTAAGTCTGTTTTCACTGAAACATTTGATTGAAAGATGTGTCACTCCATTGTGAGAAGAGCTAACACTACAGAACAGGGAGGGGTGGAGCTTGAGGCCAGCAATTATTATTATTCATTTGTAATTGTGAAGCCATTAATCTACACTCCTCTCCAACAAGTATTGGTTCAGATGAATACATGCAGAATGACTGGGGGAGGGAAATTTGTTGCCTGTTTTTCCACTCAGACCTTTCTCTCCCTAAATATCTTGGTATCATTCAAGGAGCATACAGGAGGGATCAGGAGGAGGAGGAAGCATTCCTTCGTAAATCTTCAAAGAAGTTTGATGATGCAGGGAGGAGGGAGTGATTTGAGGATGCAGCAGACAATGACTGTTGATTTTCTCAGTGATTTGACTTTTCTAACCGTCTCTCCTCTACCCGTCCTCTTCTCTTCAATCAGATTCCTGTCAGCTCACACTGGACCCCAACACAGCGCATAGAAACCTCTGTCTGTCTGAAGGGAACAGAAAGGTGACACGGAGGATAGAGACCCAGCGATGTGCTGATGATCACCCAGAGAGATTTGATAGCTGGGAACAAGTGCTTTGCAGAGAGGGTTTGTCTGGGACTCGCTGTTACTGGGAGATTGAGTGGAGTGGGGGAGGGGCTTCTATAGGAGTCACATATAAAGGAATCAGCAGGAAAGGACGGGATCGTTCCTGTGCTCTTGGATTCAATGACAAGTCCTGGAGTTTGTTCTGCTCTGATTTCAGTTACACTGCCTGGCACAATAACAATAAAACTGCAATAACTGCCCCCCTCTCCCCCAGAGTAGGAGTGTATCTGGACTTTAATGCCGGCACTCTGTCCTTTTATGGCGTCTCTGACACAATGACCCTCCTGCACAGATTCCAAACCACATTCACTGAGCCGCTCTATCCTGGGTTTGGGCTTTTGGGTTATGGTTCCCCTGTAACAATCTGCCAGCTGAACTAGACTGTCTTGTGTTGTAAGAAACCCTTTGTATTGAACTCCCTGTCTGTCCTCTCCACTCCTCGGCTGAAGGGAATGTTCAATCTGACACCACTTTGGATGAAAGTTAGGGGGTAAAACGGCGCCCCCTGCAGAGTGAAACAAGGTGAATTATTTGTTTTTACACTTGGGGCCGAGGCAGCCTCATTTTTACTGTTTAATCTGTCAGGGGAGTGTTTTTGTAATTGCAAACACTCACAACTGGACAGCTGTTTCAGCATCAAATGCTCAACATGTCCTGAGTATTTATTGATTACAAACACACACACAGCACCAAGTGGCAGACTTAGTTGGCATCTCTGCACAGTGCTAGAATTCCCACAGCAAGTACTGAGAAGTATCTCTTAAGCTGATTGTAGCTCACTAAATAATCCCACAATGTGTTCCTATATTGCACTTCCATTGGCTACATAGGTCTCAAATGTGCAGGTTTGAAAAACACGATGGGCAAGATTCTCAGAAAACCATGATCTTGTTTCGAATTGGATTTTGTCTATCAAATGGATATTTATAGATATTTATAGTATCTAGCTGAACTATTTGGGATTTAGGTGCATCTGGCAAATCTATAAACCCTGGGGCTTCATACATACCTTTATACAGGCAAGCAATAGGTACAAGATGCCTTTTCCTTGTGTTATTATTATAATTTTGTTTGTAAAGGATCCCATTCTGAAATGGTTGGATAATTACCCTAACGAGCATTTAATTAGATGCACCGGGTCTACTCGTCAGGCAATTCAAAGTTTCAATATTATAACTGTTTGCTTATTTGAACAATAATGTGAGTGAAATATCATCACAAGAAAGAAGACATTTCCATGGATATGTAGATCCCAATCAAACTGCATTACATGTGCAATCTGCCCACAGTGGAAAAGCAGAAACGTGTTTTAAGCCTGGCCTTTGTCGCCCTCTTCAGGA
The DNA here is from genome assembly GCF_017654505.1 of Polyodon spathula. Classification (NCBI taxonomy): domain Eukaryota; kingdom Metazoa; phylum Chordata; class Actinopteri; order Acipenseriformes; family Polyodontidae; genus Polyodon; species Polyodon spathula. Next base: position 29,534 of record NW_024474233.1, on the reverse strand, counting down.
CAAACTGTGCAGCTGCGCAGAGCTAATTGAAAGCAATTCTTTTCACTTGGTGTGGTTCCATTGGAAATGTAGGGCCCTATTCACACAACCTTGAGGACTGTTCTAAGCGCTGTTTTATTAAAGACTCTTTATTGAAAAACATAACTGTAGTTTAAATCAAGTTAAATCAGGGTGTTTAGAGAGGGTAAAAAGTTTGTTAATTTTATTGTTTATTATTATTCAAAGCACTGTTTAAGGTCAGCAATCTTTATAATCAGCTTTTAAATTAAAACCAAAATATGAATGTAAATAAGCACCGTTTTAATAACCATTATTTTATGTTTCTGTACTTCAATTAATGCAAACCTTTTTTCCCTGTACTTTTCCCTTAAATGTTTTGTAAAGTTTTGATTTTCAATAAAGTTTTGTTCTGCGCTTACTTCTGAAATGAACATAAACTAAGTGGACTGTCAACAGCAGCTGCTCTCTGGAAACGTGAAGAACACAAAAAAGCTTTGGAGAAAATGTTAAACACACATAAAAGATATTCTACTATAACAATGAGCACACAGTGTTGCTTTAACTAAACAATACCAGCAGAGCAGCCTGTTTCATACAGGTCTTTGTAACTCAACAATACCAGCAGAGCAGCCTGTTTCATACAGGTCTTTGTAACTAAACAATACCAGCAGAGCAGCCTGTTTCATACAGGTCTTTGTAACTAAACAATACCAGCAGAGCAGCCTGTTTCATACAGGTCTTTGTAACTAAACAATACCAGCAGAGCAGCCTGTTTCATACAGGTCTTTGTAACTCAACAATACCAGCAGAGCAGCCTGTTTCATACAGGTCTTTGTAACTAAACAATACCAGCAGAGCAGCCTGTTTCATACAGGTCTTTGTAACTAAACAATACCAGCAGAGCAGCCTGTTTCATACAGGTCTTTGTAACTAAACAATACCAGCAGAGCAGCCTGTTTCATACAGGTCTTTGTAACTAAACAATACCAGCAGAGCAGCCTGTTTCATACAGGTCTTTGTAACTAAACAATACCAGCAGAGCAGCCTGTTTCATACAGGTCTTTGTAACTAAACAATACCAGCAGAGCAGCCTGTTTCATACAGGTCTTTGTAACTAAACAATACCAGCAGAGCAGCCTGTTTCATACAGGTCTTTGTAACTAAACAATACCAGCAGAGCAGCCTGTTTCATACAGGTCTTTGTAACTAAACAATACCAGCAGAGCAGCCTGTTTCATACAGGTCTTTGTAACTAAACAATACCAGCAGAGCAGCCTGTTTCATACAGGTCTTTGTAACTAAACAATACCAGCAGAGCAGCCTGTTTCATACAGGTCTTTGTAACTAAACAATACCAGCAGAGCAGCCTGTTTCATACAGGTCTTTGTAACTAAACAATACCAGCAGAGCAGCCTGTTTCATACAGGTCTTTGTAACTAAACAATACCAGCAGAGCAGCCTGTTTCATACAGGTCTTTGTAACTAAACAATACCAGCAGAGCAGCCTGTTTCATACAGGTCTTTGTAACTAAACAATACCAGCAGAGCAGCCTGTTTCATACAGGTCTTTGTAACTAAACAATACCAGCAGAGCAGCCTGTTTCATACAGGTCTTTGTAACTAAACAATACCAGCAGAGCAGCCTGTTTCATACAGGTCTTTGTAACTAAACAATACCAGCAGAGCAGCCTGTTTCATACAGGTCTTTGTAACTAAACAATACCAGCAGAGCAGCCTGTTTCATACAGGTCTTTGTAACTAAACAATACCAGCAGAGCAGCCTGTTTCATACAGGTCTTTGTAACTAAACAATACCAGCAGAGCAGCCTGTTTCATACAGGTCTTTGTAACTAAACAATACCAGCAGAGCAGCCTGTTTCATACAGGTCTTTGTAACTAAACAATACCAGCAGAGCAGCCTGTTTCATACAGGTCTTTGTAACTAAACAATACCAGCAGAGCAGCCTGTTTCATACAGGTCTTTGTAACTAAACAATACCAGCAGAGCAGCCTGTTTCATACAGGTCTTTGTAACTAAACAATACCAGCAGAGCAGCCTGTTTCATACAGGTCTTTGTAACTAAACAATACCAGCAGAGCAGCCTGTTTCATACAGGTCTTTGTAACTAAACAATACCAGCAGAGCAGCCTGTTTCATACAGGTCTTTGTAACTAAACAATACCAGCAGAGCAGCCTGTTTCATACAGGTCTTTGTAACTAAACAATACCAGCAGAGCAGCCTGTTTCATACAGGTCTTTGTAACTAAACAATACCAGCAGAGCAGCCTGTTTCATACAGGTCTTTGTAACTAAACAATACCAGCAGAGCAGCCTGTTTCATACAGGTCTTTGTAACTAAACAATACCAGCAGAGCAGCCTGTTTCATACAGGTCTTTGTAACTAAACAATACCAGCAGAGCAGCCTGTTTCATACAGGTCTTTGTAACTAAACAATACCAGCAGAGCAGCCTGTTTCATACAGGTCTTTGTAACTAAACAATACCAGCAGAGCAGCCTGTTTCATACAGGTCTTTGTAACTAAACAATACCAGCAGAGCAGCCTGTTTCATACAGGTCTTTGTAACTAAACAATACCAGCAGAGCAGCCTGTTTCATACAGGTCTTTGTAACTAAACAATACCAGCAGAGCAGCCTGTTTCATACAGGTCTTTGTAACTAAACAATACCAGCAGAGCAGCCTGTTTCATACAGGTCTTTGTAACTAAACAATACCAGCAGAGCAGCCTGTTTCATACAGGTCTTTGTAACTAAACAATACCAGCAGAGCAGCCTGTTTCATACAGGTCTTTGTAACTAAACAATACCAGCAGAGCAGCCTGTTTCATACAGGTCTTTGTAACTAAACAATACCAGCAGAGCAGCCTGTTTCATACAGGTCTTTGTAACTAAACAATACCAGCAGAGCAGCCTGTTTCATACAGGTCTTTGTAACTAAACAATACCAGCAGAGCAGCCTGTTTCATACAGGTCTTTGTAACTAAACAATACCAGCAGAGCAGCCTGTTTCATACAGGTCTTTGTAACTAAACAATACCAGCAGAGCAGCCTGTTTCATACAGGTCTTTGTAACTAAACAATACCAGCAGAGCAGCCTGTTTCATACAGGTCTTTGTAACTAAACAATACCAGCAGAGCAGCCTGTTTCATACAGGTCTTTGTAACTAAACAATACCAGCAGAGCAGCCTGTTTCATACAGGTCTTTGTAACTAAACAATACCAGCAGAGCAGCCTGTTTCATACAGGTCTTTGTAACTAAACAATACCAGCAGAGCAGCCTGTTTCATACAGGTCTTTGTAACTAAACAATACCAGCAGAGCAGCCTGTTTCATACAGGTCTTTGTAACTAAACAATACCAGCAGAGCAGCCTGTTTCATACAGGTCTTTGTAACTAAACAATACCAGCAGAGCAGCCTGTTTCATACAGGTCTTTGTAACTAAACAATACCAGCAGAGCAGCCTGTTTCATACAGGTCTTTGTAACTAAACAATACCAGCAGAGCAGCCTGTTTCATACAGGTCTTTGTAACTAAACAATACCAGCAGAGCAGCCTGTTTCATACAGGTCTTTGTAACTAAACAATACCAGCAGAGCAGCCTGTTTCATACAGGTCTTTGTAACTAAACAATACCAGCAGAGCAGCCTGTTTCATACAGGTCTTTGTAACTAAACAATACCAGCAGAGCAGCCTGTTTCATACAGGTCTTTGTAACTAAACAATACCAGCAGAGCAGCCTGTTTCATACAGGTCTTTGTAACTAAACAATACCAGCAGAGCAGCCTGTTTCATACAGGTCTTTGTAACTAAACAATACCAGCAGAGCAGCCTGTTTCATACAGGTCTTTGTAACTAAACAATACCAGCAGAGCAGCCTGTTTCATACAGGTCTTTGTAACTAAACAATACCAGCAGAGCAGCCTGTTTCATACAGGTCTTTGTAACTAAACAATACCAGCAGAGCAGCCTGTTTCATACAGGTCTTTGTAACTAACTAAACTTTGTAACTAAACAATACCAGCAGAGCAGCCTGTTTCATACAGGTCTTTGTAACTAAACAATACCAGCAGAGCAGCCTGTTTCATACAGGTCTTTGTAACTAAACAATACCAGCAGAGCAGCCTGTTTCATACAGGTCTTTGTAACTAAACAATACCAGCAGAGCAGCCTGTTTCATACAGGTCTTTGTAACTAAACAATACCAGCAGAGCAGCCTGTTTCATACAGGTCTTTGTAACTAAACAATACCAGCAGAGCAGCCTGTTTCATACAGGTCTTTGTAACTAAACAATACCAGCAGAGCAGCCTGTTTCATACAGGTCTTTGTAACTAAACAATACCAGCAGAGCAGCCTGTTTCATACAGGTCTTTGTAACTAAACAATACAAGCAGAGCAGCCTGTTTCATACAGGTTTTTGTAACTAAACAATACCAGCAGAGCGGCCTGTTTCATACAGGTCTTTGTAACTAAACAATACCAGCAGAGCAGCCTGTTTCATACAGGTCTTTGTAACTAAACAATACCAGCAGAGCAGCCTGTTTCATACAGGTCTTTGTAACTAAACAATACCAGCAGAGCAGCCTGTTTCATACAGGTCTTTGTAACTAAACAATACCAGCAGAGCAGCCTGTTTCATACAGGTCTTTGTAACTAAACAATACCAGCAGAGCAGCCTGTTTCATACAGGTCTTTGTAACTAAACAATACCAGCAGAGCAGCCTGTTTCATACAGGTCTTTGTAACTAAACAATACCAGCAGAGCAGCCTGTTTCATACAGGTCTTTGTAACTAAACAATACCAGCAGAGCAGCCTGTTTCATACAGGTCTTTGTAACTAAACAATACCAGCAGAGCAGCCTGTTTCATACAGGTCTTTGTAACTAAACAATACCAGCAGAGCAGCCTGTTTCATACAGGTCTTTGTAACTAAACAATACCAGCAGAGCAGCCTGTTTCATACAGGTCTTTGTAACTAAACAATACCAGCAGAGCAGCCTGTTTCATACAGGTCTTTGTAACTAAACAATACCAGCAGAGCAGCCTGTTTCATACAGGTCTTTGTAACTAAACAATACCAGCAGAGCAGCCTGTTTCATACAGGTCTTTGTAACTAAACAATACCAGCAGAGCAGCCTGTTTCATACAGGTCTTTGTAACTAAACAATACCAGCAGAGCAGCCTGTTTCATACAGGTCTTTGTAACTAAACAATACCAGCAGAGCAGCCTGTTTCATACAGGTCTTTGTAACTAAACAATACCAGCAGAGCAGCCTGTTTCATACAGGTCTTTGTAACTAAACAATACCAGCAGAGCAGCCTGTTTCATACAGGTCTTTGTAACTAAACAATACCAGCAGAGCAGCCTGTTTCATACAGGTCTTTGTAACTAAACAATACCAGCAGAGCAGCCTGTTTCATACAGGTCTTTGTAACTAAACAATACCAGCAGAGCAGCCTGTTTCATACAGGTCTTTGTAACTAAACAATACCAGCAGAGCAGCCTGTTTCATACAGGTCTTTGTAACTAAACAATACCAGCAGAGCAGCCTGTTTCATACAGGTCTTTGTAACTAAACAATACCAGCAGAGCAGCCTGTTTCATACAGGTCTTTGTAACTAAACAATACCAGCAGAGCAGCCTGTTTCATACAGGTCTTTGTAACTAAACAATACCAGCAGAGCAGCCTGTTTCATACAGGTCTTTGTAACTAAACAATACCAGCAGAGCAGCCTGTTTCATACAGGTCTTTGTAACTAAACAATACCAGCAGAGCAGCCTGTTTCATACAGGTCTTTGTAACTAAACAATACCAGCAGAGCAGCCTGTTTCATACAGGTCTTTGTAACTAAACAATACCAGCAGAGCAGCCTGTTTCATACAGGTCTTTGTAACTAAACAATACCAGCAGAGCAGCCTGTTTCATACAGGTCTTTGTAACTAAACAATACCAGCAGAGCAGCCTGTTTCATACAGGTCTTTGTAACTAAACAATACCAGCAGAGCAGCCTGTTTCATACAGGTCTTTGTAACTAAACAATACCAGCAGAGCAGCCTGTTTCATACAGGTCTTTGTAACTAAACAATACCAGCAGAGCAGCCTGTTTCATACAGGTCTTTGTAACTAAACAATACCAGCAGAGCAGCCTGTTTCATACAGGTCTTTGTAACTAAACAATACCAGCAGAGCAGCCTGTTTCATACAGGTCTTTGTAACTAAACAATACCAGCAGAGCAGCCTGTTTCATACAGGTCTTTGTAACTAAACAATACCAGCAGAGCAGCCTGTTTCATACAGGTCTTTGTAACTAAACAATACCAGCAGAGCAGCCTGTTTCATACAGGTCTTTGTAACTAAACAATACCAGCAGAGCAGCCTGTTTCATACAGGTCTTTGTAACTAAACAATACCAGCAGAGCAGCCTGTTTCATACAGGTCTTTGTAACTAAACAATACCAGCAGAGCAGCCTGTTTCATACAGGTCTTTGTAACTAAACAATACCAGCAGAGCAGCCTGTTTCATACAGGTCTTTGTAACTAAACAATACCAGCAGAGCAGCCTGTTTCATACAGGTCTTTGTAACTAAACAATACCAGCAGAGCAGCCTGTTTCATACAGGTCTTTGTAACTAAACAATACCAGCAGAGCAGCCTGTTTCATACAGGTCTTTGTAACTAAACAATACCAGCAGAGCAGCCTGTTTCATACAGGTCTTTGTAACTAAACAATACCAGCAGAGCAGCCTGTTTCATACAGGTCTTTGTAACTAAACAATACCAGCAGAGCAGCCTGTTTCATACAGGTCTTTGTAACTAAACAATACCAGCAGAGCAGCCTGTTTCATACAGGTCTTTGTAACTAAACAATACCAGCAGAGCAGCCTGTTTCATACAGGTCTTTGTAACTAAACAATACCAGCAGAGCAGCCTGTTTCATACAGGTCTTTGTAACTAAACAATACCAGCAGAGCAGCCTGTTTCATACAGGTCTTTGTAACTAAACAATACCAGCAGAGCAGCCTGTTTCATACAGGTCTTTGTAACTAAACAATACCAGCAGAGCAGCCTGTTTCATACAGGTCTTTGTAACTAAACAATACCAGCAGAGCAGCCTGTTTCATACAGGTCTTTGTAACTAAACAATACCAGCAGAGCAGCCTGTTTCATACAGGTCTTTGTAACTAAACAATACCAGCAGAGCAGCCTGTTTCATACAGGTCTTTGTAACTAAACAATACCAGCAGAGCCTGTTTCATACAGGTCTTTGTAACTAAACAATACCAGCAGAGCAGCCTGTTTCATACAGGTCTTTGTAACTAAACAATACCAGCAGAGCAGCCTGTTTCATACAGGTCTTTGTAACTAAACAATACCAGCAGAGCAGCCTGTTTCATACAGGTCTTTGTAACTAAACAATACCAGCAGAGCAGCCTGTTTCATACAGGTCTTTGTAACTAAACAATACCAGCAGAGCAGCCTGTTTCATACAGGTCTTTGTAACTAAACAATACCAGCAGAGCAGCCTGTTTCATACAGGTCTTTGTAACTAAACAATACCAGCAGAGCAGCCTGTTTCATACAGGTCTTTGTAACTAAACAATACCAGCAGAGCAGCCTGTTTCATACAGGTCTTTGTAACTAAACAATACCAGCAGAGCAGCCTGTTTCATACAGGTCTTTGTAACTAAACAATACCAGCAGAGCAGCCTGTTTCATACAGGTCTTTGTAACTAAACAATACCAGCAGAGCAGCCTGTTTCATACAGGTCTTTGTAACTAAACAATACCAGCAGAGCAGCCTGTTTCATACAGGTCTTTGTAACTAAACAATACCAGCAGAGCAGCCTGTTTCATACAGGTCTTTGTAACTAAACAATACCAGCAGAGCAGCCTGTTTCATACAGGTCTTTGTAACTAAACAATACCAGCAGAGCAGCCTGTTTCATACAGGTCTTTGTAACTAAACAATACCAGCAGAGCAGCCTGTTTCATACAGGTCTTTGTAACTAAACAATACCAGCAGAGCAGCCTGTTTCATACAGGTCTTTGTAACTAAACAATACCAGCAGAGCAGCCTGTTTCATACAGGTCTTTGTAACTAAACAATACCAGCAGAGCAGCCTGTTTCATACAGGTCTTTGTAACTAAACAATACCAGCAGAGCAGCCTGTTTCATACAGGTCTTTGTAACTAAACAATACCAGCAGAGCAGCCTGTTTCATACAGGTCTTTGTAACTAAACAATACCAGCAGAGCAGCCTGTTTCATACAGGTCTTTGTAACTAAACAATACCAGCAGAGCAGCCTGTTTCATACAGGTCTTTGTAACTAAACAATACCAGCAGAGCAGCCTGTTTCATACAGGTCTTTGTAACTAAACAATACCAGCAGAGCAGCCTGTTTCATACAGGTCTTTGTAACTAAACAATACCAGCAGAGCAGCCTGTTTCATACAGGTCTTTGTAACTAAACAATACCAGCAGAGCAGCCTGTTTCATACAGGTCTTTGTAACTAAACAATACCAGCAGAGCAGCCTGTTTCATACAGGTCTTTGTAACTAAACAATACCAGCAGAGCAGCCTGTTTCATACAGGTCTTTGTAACTAAACAATACCAGCAGAGCAGCCTGTTTCATACAGGTCTTTGTAACTAAACAATACCAGCAGAGCAGCCTGTTTCATACAGGTCTTTGTAACTAAACAATACCAGCAGAGCAGCCTGTTTCATACAGGTCTTTGTAACTAAACAATACCAGCAGAGCAGCCTGTTTCATACAGGTCTTTGTAACTAAACAATACCAGCAGAGCAGCCTGTTTCATACAGGTCTTTGTAACTAAACAATACCAGCAGAGCAGCCTGTTTCATACAGGTCTTTGTAACTCAACAATACCAGCAGAGCAGCCTGTTTCATACAGGTCTTTGTAACTAAACAATACCAGCAGAGCAGCCTGTTTCATACAGGTCTTTGTAACTAAACAATACCAGCAGAGCAGCCTGTTTCATACAGGTCTTTGTAACTAAACAATACCAGCAGAGCAGCCTGTTTCATACAGGTCTTTGTAACTAAACAATACCAGCAGAGCAGCCTGTTTCATACAGGTCTTTGTAACTAAACAATACCAGCAGAGCAGCCTGTTTCATACAGGTCTTTGTAACTAAACAATACCAGCAGAGCAGCCTGTTTCATACAGGTCTTTGTAACTAAACAATACCAGCAGAGCAGCCTGTTTCATACAGGTCTTTGTAACTAAACAATACCAGCAGAGCAGCCTGTTTCATACAGGTCTTTGTAACTAAACAATACCAGCAGAGCAGCCTGTTTCATACAGGTCTTTGTAACTAAACAATACCAGCAGAGCAGCCTGTTTCATACAGGTCTTTGTAACTAAACAATACCAGCAGAGCAGCCTGTTTCATACAGGTCTTTGTAACTAAACAATACCAGCAGAGCAGCCTGTTTCATACAGGTCTTTGTAACTAAACAATACCAGCAGAGCAGCCTGTTTCATACAGGTCTTTGTAACTAAACAATACCAGCAGAGCAGCCTGTTTCATACAGGTCTTTGTAACTAAACAATACCAGCAGAGCAGCCTGTTTCATACAGGTCTTTGTAACTAAACAATACCAGCAGAGCAGCCTGTTTCATACAGGTCTTTGTAACTCAACAATACCAGCAGAGCAGCCTGTTTCATACAGGTCTTTGTAACTAAACAATACCAGCAGAGCAGCCTGTTTCATACAGGTCTTTGTAACTAAACAATACCAGCAGAGCAGCCTGTTTCATACAGGTCTTTGTAACTAAACAATACCAGCAGAGCAGCCTGTTTCATACAGGTCTTTGTAACTAAACAATACCAGCAGAGCAGCCTGTTTCATACAGGTCTTTGTAACTAAACAATACCAGCAGAGCAGCCTGTTTCATACAGGTCTTTGTAACTAAACAATACCAGCAGAGCAGCCTGTTTCATACAGGTCTTTGTAACTAAACAATACCAGCAGAGCAGCCTGTTTCATACAGGTCTTTGTAACTAAACAATACCAGCAGAGCAGCCTGTTTCATACAGGTCTTTGTAACTAAACAATACCAGCAGAGCAGCCTGTTTCATACAGGTCTTTGTAACTAAACAATACCAGCAGAGCAGCCTGTTTCATACAGGTCTTTGTAACTAAACAATACCAGTATCTATTGAAAATTAAACAAATTAAAGTACTGTATTTGTATTCGCTGGTTCTTTTTTGCAAGGCTGAGTACTCCTGTTTCCAGCAATACTTCGTCATCCTCAACCCCTTTGCGTTCAAATATAAATGAAAGTGGGTCTAGTGTAGCTGCCAGAGCTGCAGTTCAAGGTTAGTCAATTGCTGTTTTTCTTCCAGTTTGGACCTGGACCAAATCTAAATTTTGACCAACCCGCTAATCGCAAATTACAAACCTGATACTGATGGCGACTGTTTTTCTTGCCAGTGTTTCTACCCCAAAGGGAACCAGCCATCAATACTGGGTATATAATTTACTGCGGTAAAGTTAGCTTGACGTTCTATATTCGTTTGATATTCGACTCACACTAACCCGACATGAATGAAAATGGCTTTATCTCCCACCCACAGCAGCTACAGTGCTCAAACCAACTTTAAATTTAAAGAAGACCAGTTGTGAATTGTTTCACAGCCTCTGTTTTACATGTGAATCCTAATAATAATTTGTGAAAAACAATAACATACCACATATACGCACACTTAGCCTCAGCCACCGGAAAAGGGCTTTACTCCCCAACCACAGCATCGTCCAAAACACCTTAATGTGAAGACCAATTGTGCATTGTTTCACAAGCTCTCCTTTCATGTGAATCAACAAAGAAATTGTGAAAAAACAGTAACATCCTGCCTATACACACACAGCCTACCTGACATGCGTAAAAGGGCTTTATCTCCTCAAACACGCAGCTACGCCCTCAACAAACTTTAACTTAAAGGAAGCACAAATGTGAATTGTTTCACAATTGTCTAGATGAAGACATTTCTGAGTCAACAAAAACTCCTAGGTCTTTTTCATAGATTCCTTCTCCAATTTCAATATCTCCCATATGATATTTATAATGTACATTTTTATTTCCTGCGTGCAGTACCTTACACTTTTCTCTATTAAATGTCATTTGCCATGTGTCTGCCCAGTTCTGAATCTTGTCTAGATCATTTTGAATGACCTTTGCTGCTGCAACAGTGTTTGCCACTCCTCCTACTTTTGTGTCGTCTGCAAATTTAACAAGTTTGCTTACTATACCAGAATCTAAATCATTAATGTAGATTAGGAATAGCAGAGGACCTAATACTGATCCCTGTGGTACACCGCTGGTTACCACACTCCATTCTGAGGTTTTTCCTCTAATCAGTACTTTCTGTTTTCTACATGTTAACCACTCCCTAATCCATGTACATGTGTTTCCTTGAATCCCAACTGCGTTCAGTTTGAGAATTAATCTTTTGTGCGGGACTTTGTCAAAAGCTTTCTGGAAATCTAAATAAACCATGTCATATGCTTTGCAATTATCCATTATCGATGTTGCATCCTCAAAAAAATCAAGCAAGTTAGTTAGGCACGATCTCCCTTTCCTAAAACCATGTTGACTGTCTCCCAGTACCCTGTTACCATATAGGTAATTTTCCATTTTGGATCTTATTATAGTTTCCATAAGTTTGCATATAATAGAAGTCAGGCTTACTGGTCTGTAGTTACCTGGTTCAGTTTTGTTTCCCTTTTTGTGGATCGGTATTACGTTTGCAATTTTCCAGTCTGTCGGTACCACCCCTGTGTCAAGAGACTGCTGCATGATCTTGGTTAGCGGTTTGTAAATTACTTCTTTCATTTCTTTGAGTACTATTGGGAGGATCTCATCCGGCCCAGGGGATTTGTTTATTTTAAGAGCTCCTAGTCCCTTTAACACTTCTGCCTCAGTTATGCTAAAGTTATTTAAAACTGGATAGGAACTGGATGACATGTGGGGCATGTTGTCAGTATCTTCCTTTGTAAAAACTTGTGAAAAGTAATCATTTAACATATTTGCTATTTTTTTTTTCTTCCTCTACGATTTTGCCATTTGTATCTCTTAAACATTTAATCTCCTCTTTGAATGTTCTCTTGCTGTTGTAATATTGGAAAAACATTTTGGAATTGGTTTTAGCTCCCTTAGCAATGTTCATTTCTATTTCTCTCTTGGCCTTTCTAACTTCCTTTTTGACTTGCGTTTGCAGTTCTGTGTACTCTTTCTGCGTACTTTCTTTTTGGTCCTTTTTTAATGCTCTGTAAAGTGCCTTTTTTCGCTGAATATTTTTTTTAATTGATCTATTAAACCATTTTGGCAATTTAGTTTTACATTTAGATTTGTCTACTTTAGGGATGTAATTGTTTTGCGCCTCTAGTACTACATTTTTGAAGAACAACCATCCTTCTTCTGTGGGTGTTTTCTCTATTTTACTCCAATCTACTTCTGTTAGTCTCTGTTTCATGCCTTCATAGTTTGCTTTTCTAAAATTGTAAACCTTAGCTTTAGTCTTTACTTTTGGGGTTTTAAAAAACACTTCAAATGAGACCATGTTGTGGTCTGAGTTTGCCAGTGGTTCTCTGACCTCTGTTTTAGTTATTCTATCTTCGTTATTTGAAAAGACTAAATCAAGGCATGCCTCCCCTCTAGTGGGTGCCTTCACAAATTGTGTTAGGAAGCAGTCATTTGTCATTTCCACCATTTCTATTTCATCCTTCGCGCTACCCACCGGGTTTTCCCATTTTATTTGGGGGAAGTTGAAATCCCCCATTAGTATGGCTTCTCCTTTGCTACACACATTTCTAATGTCATTGTATAACAGATTATTTTGCTCACCGTCTGAATCTGGCGGTCTATAGCATGCTCCTATTATTATGCCTTTTGAATTTTTGTCTGTTATTCTGACCCATATTGATTCGGTTTTATTTTCTTTGTCCAGGTTTAACACCTGGGCTTCAAGACTGTTTCTTATGTATAGCGCTACCCCTCCTCCTCTTCTGTCCTGCCTGTCTTTCCTATACAGTGTATACCCACAAATATTATATTCGTCCCCATCACTCTCAGATAACCAAGTTTCTGTAACACCTATCACATCATAGTTACCTGTTAGTGCAGTAGCTTCAAGTTCTAGAATTTTGTTTCTGATACTTCTAGCATTTAGATAAATACATTTAATGGTTGTCTTACCTGAGTTGTTGTTCTTGTTTTGATGCGGTCTCCCTTCTGTTTTTTTTGTTGATTTCTCCCCCCCCCCTTCCTTTCTAGTTTAAATGCTTCTGAACCTGCTCGAGGATCTTTTCTCCAAGTAGACTAGTTCCCTTGTTATTTAAATGCAGTCCATCCCGTCTATACAGATAGTCCTCGTTGTAGAATGTGGTCCAATGATAAAGATAGGTGAAGCCTTCCCGTGTGCACCACGTCTTCAGCCATGCGTTTTGATTAATTATTTCCAGCTGTCCATATGGTCTTTTGCAAGGTGCGGGTAGTATACCAGAAATTACCACAGTTTTGTTTTTCTCTTTTACGTCTGTGGTCCAATGATCAAGATAGGTGAAGCCTTCCCGTGTGCATCACGTCTTCAGCCATTCGTTTTGATTAATTATTTCCAGCTGTCCATATGGTCCTTTGCAAGGTGCGGGTAGTATACCAGAAAATACCACAGTTTTGGTTTTCTCTTTTAATTTCCTTCCTAGCTCTCTGAATTTGTTTTGCAGGGATTTTGGTCTGTCTCTTCCAATGTTGTTTGTACCGATGTGGACGACTACTACCGGGTCGTCTCCTGTTCGTTCTAGGAGCCTGTCCACGTTTTCAGTGATGTGCTTGACCGAGGCTCCCGGAAGGCAGCACACTGTTGTAGTAAGGGGGTCCAAACTGCGAATTGAACTTGCTGTGTTTCTCAATATGGAGTCCCCAACAATCATGACCTCCCTTCTTTTTGCTGTCTGGTCACCACTGTCAATAGGGTCCTGGATGTTGTTCCTTTCATTCTCTTGTTGTTGGTTCTGCTCATCAAAATTCTGAAGTGACTCAAATCTGTTGGTTGTTTTGATTTCTGGTGGTTGTGTTTGACGAAGTTTCTTTTTTTCCCTGCTTCTGCCTACCTGAACCCAGCTGTTCTGACCTTCTATCTCCCTGGTGGCTTTCAGTCTGTTAGGGGTGATGCAGACTTCCATGAATTGTGGGTGTGCCAGTTCCTCAAGATCCTGTTGCTGTCTCACTTCTTCCAGCTCCATTTCTAGCATACTTACTAGTTTATGCAAATCCTGGATCGCGCGGCACTTTACGCACACTTGGTTTAGCTCCGCTGGGTTTTCTCGGATTTCCCACATCAAGCAGGTGTCACAGATTACTGGCTTGAAGACCATGTTGAGGTTTTTTTCTTTTGAAGTATAGTTTCTTCTGCAGCCGTCAACCTGCTTTCAAACTGCTTCGAAACTGCTCTGTACTTTTCCACGCCTGTACTTCTCCCACTCGTTGTCGCTGGGAAGACTGCCTCGTTTAACTGCGTTGTTCTGCTGTGCTGTTGGCTCCTCCCCTCGCCCGTGTCTCAAAACGGCGCTGAATTTGAATCAGCTGCTCCGAGTTTCAGCTTGTTTGTTATCAGAAAAACACACGCGGCTGTTTGACTTTGAGCTGCTGCTGTGTTTCCCCAATGTCCTCTGTTTTCTGATTAAAGCAATTCAAGATGCAATTTCTCCTTTCTGCTTCGAAACTGCTCTGTACTTTTCCATGCCTGTACTTCTCCCACTCGCTGTCGCTTCCACTCGCTGTCGCTGGGAAGACTGCCTCGTTTAACTGCCGAAGATAGAAGATAGACTATTGATTTGGAGTGCCATAATGTGTATCCGGGAGGTTTTGTGGAAAGCCAGGAATATACTTGTATGTAAAGGTGTGGTTATTGGCCCAAGAGAGGTGGTCCAGCTGGCAGAGTATTATCTCTGTGACTACCGAAGGCGGAAACACAGGGAAGACTCCACACCGAGAGGGACGAAGAGGAGTGTGTGCAGCTAGAGCAGTTTTTATGTTTATTCAAGGTTTTTTTTTTTTTTTTTTTTAGGGGGTGAGGTGTTTCTTTAATGTGTTGATCCTGAACAAAAGTAATGTGTTTGAAGGTGATGTAAAGTTTTGCTTTTAAGTGTGTTATAGTGTTTATGTAATGAGTTATGTATTGTAATGTATTGAACAGTATGTAACGCTTTGAAAAAAAAAAAAAAAAATGGAGCAGCAGAGCATGATGAATGGAGAGCAATGAGTCGGTGATTAACCGCTCCTCCTCGCTGGGGACTGCAACTCCCCTCCGAGACCATTCTGATTATCACTGGCGATCACAAACCAGTAACAAAACAAAGACCGCTGTTAAGCATATAGGTGTGTGATGTATTACACAGACCTTTTTTACTCGCTTTTCTGATGTTGCTTTGGATGAAAGCAATATAACGGAATAATAACATTCAAGTCTGGCTTTTTGCGCGGCGCTGTAAACGGATCAGTTTTATAAAAGGAAGCCTACGCATGTTTACTGCTGGTTTATATTCACATGTTTCTGTGTGTATTAGGCTGTTGTAACAATATTTTCTCACCAATATATATATATTATATATAAATAATAGAGAGAGAGAGGAAGTATTTTAGTTTTGCTGTCTCAGCCTGGGAGTCTCTCCAGTTGTAATACGTAGAGCATTAGATGTTCCTGTGAAATTTGGACATTTGTCTCTTTCCCCCCCGTGTTAAAGGGTTCTTTTCTATAAGCTCTTCTTGCGCCATTAAACAGAAGCGCTGTAAGGTGATGTCGCAGCGCAGTCTCTGTGGCGCAATCGGTTAGCGCGTTCGGCTGTTAACCGAAAGGTTGGTGGTTCAAGCCCACCCAGGGACGGCTTGTTTATATCTTTATTTATTTTCAGCTCGAATATTCCACAAAATTAATTACATAAATAAAACACAGTATTGAAAATAGCCGACTGATTAATGAGAACCCTTTTAACGAATACTTTTTAATTTTAATTAATTAGTAAACCGTTTAGTGTGGCAAAATAATATTTAAAAATATATAATTTGCAAGCAAATCTACTGCAAAACCCAACCTTGGTCATCTGAGGTAGCGTGGCCGAGCGGTCTAAGGCGCTGGATTAAGGCTCCAGTCTCTTTGGAGGCGTGGGTTCGAATCCCACCGCTGCCATAAAGGTATTTATTAGCTTACTTTTAATTATTATATTTGATTAAAATCGTGTATAATATTCACACAGTTTTAAAAAAAAGTTTTAAATTTGTGTCTGATTAAAATCACATTCAAAGCCATAACTCATGCCGCCCACAAGAGGGCGCCAAATTCCTGTTTTAAAATAAACTATCCTTGATCACTAATCAATTGATTAAGACTAAAACAACGACATCTACAAATGTATAATATTCCCCGTATATCGTCAGCTTTTGTGTGTGCATTTCATTATTTGATTTGATCGTACAGGAAATATTCATCCATATTCGGAACACGCCCTTCTTGTTCGCGTATTCTGTTTTGAATGTAAAAAGAAAACAGAACTAATTGAACGCTGGTTCCAGACAGAACGCCTCCGCACGTCGGGGCGCTAGTGACGCAACAATGCCAGCTCTTTGTATAAAGTCGGAACAGCTGGTTATAATAAACGTGGGCTGCTATTTCTTGCCCAGAGCTAAGTTTTTAATGACTTGGCCATGTGGACGGTGCAAGGTTCAGAAATAGGAAATTGGAAATACGATCCGTCCCAACTGTTTCGGCATGTCATGCGGTCTAACAGTTTCTTACACTAGCTGCCTGAAGTGAGAAAAAACACACAGCATGCTTTCTATGAGAGGAGAAACTTAGGCACTTTCTGTGCTTCAGTTCAGTCTCTGTTTTCCAGTTCAGTCTCTGTGCTTCAGTTCAGTCTGCGTGTGTAGTTTGCTGACTCTTCCATTCAGTATATGGTGGTTTTAATAATTATGCTGCGGTTGCCAAAACACACAGAACTAGACTCTCTCTCCCTCTTAACTGCTCCCTTGTTCTCCTCTTTCTTTCTTTCTCTCTTTCCTTTTGTGAACAGTAAAAGAAATTAAACAGGAAGTTTAGGGAACGGATTATAGCTCCATCTCAGTGTTTATGTAAACAGTCCCAATATTCTCTAGACGCATGGTAAAGCACGTTCCTAATCCGCTGGAGCGAGACATAAACTGCTGATCGGCGTAACCAGATTTTTTCTGTTCTGGTTTTAATATCTCCACTAGAGGGGTTCGCTGTTTTTTTCATTCCAATCATTATGTTAAGATTTTACATCAATAATTTGTTGTTAAATTGTGTAAGCAGCCTATAGTATGACACCTGGAGGTCTAGCAGTCTGCGGTCTGGTAGTGTGGCTGTGCGGTCTAAAGTGCCGGATATAAGTTTCAGTCTCTCTGGAGGTGTGGGTTTCAATCCCACCACTGCTAGCTGGAGTTTTCTTCACCCCTGCCCTCCTTTTCACAAGAAGTAAGAGGACTTGTGACTCTGTAGAGACAAATACACCAAGTCTAAGGATGTCAGCTGAAGCATTTGAACTGCTGTTAATTATTCTAATTTTTTTTACAAATGAATCAAGATGATAATAGTTGTTGTTGTTGTTGTTGTTGTTGTTGTTGAATTGCACAAATTGTGATTCTCTAGAGACAAAGGACCAAATGCCACTGCATGTCTTGATACACCAAGTCTAAGGAAGTCAGCTGAAGCATTTGAACTGCTGTTATTATATTTTTTTTATGAATACATCATAGTTGTTGTTGAATTGCATTAGCAATTGAATTGCATTAGAGACGAAGGACCAAATAACTACAACAACAGCAACAACAACAACTATTATCATCAATGTATTTGTAAAAAAAATATATAATAATTAACAGCAGTTCAAATGCTTCAGCTGACCCATAGAATTGGTGTGTCAAGACACATGCAGTGGCATTTGGTCCTTTGTCTCTAGAGAATCACAATTTGTGCAATTCAACAACAACAACAACAACAACAACTATTATCATCTTGATTCATTTGTAAAAAAAATTAGAATAATTAACAGCAGTTCAAATGCTTCAGCTGACGTCCTTAGAATTGGTGTATTTGTCTCTACAGAGTCACAAGTCCTCTTACTTCTTGTGAAAAGGAGAGCAGGATTGAAACCCACATCTCTAGAGAGACTGAAACCTAAATCCAGCACTTTAGACCGCACAGCCACACTACCAGACCACAGACTGCTAGATTTCCAGGTGTCATACTATAGGCTGCTTACACAATTTAACAACAAATTATTGATGTAAAATCTTAACGTAATGATTGGATTGAAAAAAACAGCGAACCCCTCTAGTGGAGATATTAAAACCAGAACAGAAAAAATCTGGTTACATGCCGATCAGCAGTTTATGTCTCGCTCCAGCGGATTAGGAACGTGCTTTACCATGCGTCTAGAGAATATTGGGACTGTTTACATAAACACTGAGATGGAGCTATAATCCGTTCCCTAAACTTCCTGTTTAATTTCTTTTACTGTTCACAAAAGGAAAGAGAGAAAGAAAGAAAGAGGAGAACAAGGGGGCAGTTAAGAGGGAGAGAGAGTCTAGTTCTGTGTGTTTTGGCAACCGCAGCATAATTATTAAAACCACCATATACTGAATGGAAGAGTCAGCAAACTACACAAGCAGACTGAACTGAAGCACAGAGACTGAACTGGAAAACAGAGACTGAACTGAAGCACAGAAACCAAACTCATCAATTAGTGCCTAAGTTTCTCCTCTCATAAAAAGCATGCTGTGTGTTTTTTCTCACTTCAGGCAGCTAGTGTAAGAAACTGTTAGACCGCATGACATGCCGAAACAGTTGGGACGGATCGTATTTCCAATTTCCTATTTCTGAACCTTGCACTGTCCACATGGCCAAGTCATTAAAAACTTAGCTCTGGGCAAGAAATAGCAGTCCCCGTTTATTATAACCAGCTGTTCCGACTTTATACAAAGAGCTGGCTTTGTTGCGTCACTAGCGCCCCGACGTGCGGAGGCGTTCTGTCTGGAACCAGCGTTCAATTAGTTCTGTTTTCTTTTTACATTCAAAAAAGAATATGCGAACAAGAAGGGCGTGTTTCGAATATGGATGAATATTTCCTGTACAATCAAATCAAATAATGAAATGCACACACAAAAGCTAACGATATACGGGGAATATTATACATTTGTAGATGTCGTTGTTTTAGTCTTAATCAATTGATTAGTGATCAAGGATAGTTTATTTTAAAACAGGAATTTGGCGCCCTCTTGTGGGCGGCATGAGTTATGGCTTTGAATGTGATTTTAATCAGACACAAATTTAAAACTTTTTTTTTAAAACTGTGTGAATATTATACACGATTTTAATCAAATATAATAATTAAAAGTAAGCTAATAAATACCTTTATGGCAGCAGTGGGATTCGAACCCACGCCTCCAAAGAGACTGCAGCCTTAATCCAGCCCCTTAGACCACTCGGCCACGCTACCTCAGATGATCAAGGTTGGGTTTTGCAGTAGATTTGCTCGCAAATTTAAATATTATTTTGCAACACTAAACGGTTTACAAATTAATTAAAATTAAAAAGTATTCGTTAAAAGGGTTCTCATTAATCAGTCGGCTATTTTCAATACTGTGTTTTATTTATGTAATTAATTTTGTGGAATATTCGAGATGAAGATAAATAAAGATATAAACAAACAAACCGTCCCTGGGTGGGCTTGAACCACCAACCTTTCGGTTAACAGCCGAACGCGCTAACCGATTGCGCCACAGAGACTGCACTGCAACATCATCATCATCCATCTCTCCTTGTCTATCTTGTCCTGTTGATTTCCCAGCAGCACCAGATTCTTGTTTAAAATGTTCTTTCCCAGGTGTAGTAGCTCACTCGACTCCTCCCAAACCTTTTTAGCGAAGGCACAGTCCCAAAACAAGTGACCTGCTGTTTCCTCCTCACCACACCGAGACCTCGGGCACCTAGGGGAACGGACAAGATCACGTTTATACATTGTATCCCTTGTTGGAAGGATGCCATGTGCAGTTTGCCAAGCCAAATCTTTATGCTTATTCAAAAGCTTTGGGTGGGCCACATTTTCCCAAACCCCTTCAACCACATCATGGGGGAACTGTCCCACAGTACACATTACTGTTTTATCCTGAACAAAAAGTTTAACCTTTTTACACACTCTCCATAGTTCTACCTCTGTTTTAATAAGGTCATATTCTTTAAAGAACCACTCTATACGGCTAAAACAATAGGGAACCTCAAAAGCTGATGGAACATTATTGGCTGTTTTATACAGCCCAAGTTTTCTCAATATCCCCCCCCAGGTAGAACTTCACAAAAAATGATGCCTTGTTATTTTTAAAGAGACACAAGTCAATCTGCGTGTGCACAAACTTAAGCCATAACAAAAATTTTAAATCAGGTACAGCTTTACCACCATATTGCTTTTCTTTATACACAATACTTCTTTTTAATCGCTCACACTTTGATCCCCAAAAGAAACCCATAACTTGTCTTATTAGACAATTTAAAACCATCCTTGGCGGTGGAATAATTGCAGCCACATACAATACCAAAGGCAGGATCATAGTCTTAATAATTAACACCTTACCTTCCAGGGTCAAATCCCTTAATCCCCAAAACCCAATTTTCTTTGCCACTTTTCCCACCAATTCCTCCCAATTTTTTTGTCCTGATCCATAACTATCGAACTTGATCCCGAGAATTTGAATAAAATCTTTCTTAAAACAAATCTTAATATTTGGGAAGCTTTCCCATTCTCCATAGACCATACATTCACATTTTCCCATGTTTAATTTTGATCCAGAGATTTCACAAAAGCTGTCAGTGTGTTTTAAAACTTTCTCTACAGAGAGTTCATTTGTGCATGCAACCGTTACATCATCCATATACATTATACATTTATTTTCTTCACCTCCACTCCCAGGTATCTTTACCCCGTTAATCAAAGGATCCATTCTGATCAGATGCCCTAGTATCTCAATACTACATATAAACAAAAGAGGGGAGAGGGGACAGCCTTGTCTTACCCCACTCTGGATGGCGACTGGCCGTGAAAGCATACCATTAATTAAAATCCGGCTTTCAATATTTGTATACATCACCCTTATCCATTTGACAAACCCCTCAGGAAATCCCATTTTTCCCAAGACTGCAAACATATACTTATGCACTACCCGATCGTATGCTTTCTCCAAGTCAAGATTTAAAATACACAACTTATTTTTCCTTTCTTTACAATAGCCAATCGAATCTCTTAATAAGACAAGGCTGTCCACCACCCTTCTCCCTGGAATCGCACACACCTGATCAGCATGAATAACAGAGCTTATAACTTTATTTAATCTATTTGTTATTACTTTTGCCAAAAGTTTGTAATCAAAGCATTGCAGACTTATTGGCCTCCAATTCTTTAATTCCTCTCGGTCTCCTTTCTTGTACAACAGAATTATAACACCCTGCCTAAAAGACAGAGGCATTTTCCCCTTCCTATACATTTCTTTAAAAACTCCCAGCAAATCAATTCTTAGAAGCTCCCAGAAAACTAAATAAAACTCCAAACCTAACCCATCCCCTCCTGGGGTCTTGTTTTTTTTAAATGTTTTCACTGCTGTGTCCAGCTCTTCCACAGTAATTTCCTTCTCCAACTCTTCCTTCTCACTATTCGTCACCCCTCCTTCCATCTTATTTAATACCATGCTTAATTTCCCCTCATTAATCCTCCTCTCTTTGTACAGATCCCTATAAAACCCCTCCGCAATCCCAATCATCTCCTCACCCTTCCTCCTGCTTATCCCCTGCTGGTCTTTAAGAGCCGTCATTATTTTATTGTTCTCCAACACTTTTTTAAAGAAGAATCTTGTACACTTTTCATTCTTTTCCACATGCTCAACTTTACTAAGGAAAATTATTTTCTCACACTTCTTTTGGAACAATCCCTTCAGTTCTAATTTAATTTCATTAATGTCTTTATATACATCAAATCCCATTCCACCAAGTCTACAGTCTCTGCAGTTTCCCCTGCAAAGACTTCTCCTGCCTTTTCTCTTTCTGAACTTTTTCCTTTCCCACTTTAACAAAAAACTTTTTGATTTTGCTTTTCACCCACTCCCACCATTCACACTCACTCACAAACATTTCTTTTAAAGTTCTCCACCTTTCATACCTATCTCTAAAAGTATTCCTCAACCCCTCATTTTCTAGTAATTTATTATTTAATTTCCACACCCCTGGACCCTTTGAAACTGTAACATCAAAGTTAATCTTAGCAATTAGGATCATATGATCAGAGAAGAAACTTGGTTCCAACTTACACTCAGAACAAGACAAATGTTTAGTTGTAAAAACCATGTCAATTCTCGATTTCCTCGTACCTTTTACATTATGCCAGGTGTACCCTGGTTCATTAGGATGCAAATGCCTAAATACATCCGTTAATACAAAATCATTTTTTATCCTGTTTAACAATCCTGAAGTTTTATCCAACTTTATTTCATCTGACACACCACCTTTATCTTTCCCTGATAGCACACAATTAAAATCACCTCCCATCACAACCCCACCACACAACACCAATTCACTACTAATTAACTCAAATAACTGAAATCTCTCATGCTTATCAGGAGAAGCATATATATTAATCAAAAGAATCTCCTGTTCTAAATACACTATTTTAACCACTAATGCCCTCCCATCCATTAGGATCTTAACATTTTTAATTTCTATACCCTTATTCTCGAACAGAATCCCTATACCACTTGATTTATTCTCATTTGAACCTGACCACACAGAGCACCCATATGACCACTTCTCTTTAAATGTATTATAATTTTCCCTGTATGGGAGCCAACATTCCTGTAAGAAGAAAACATCTGCCTCCATATTTGACAAGAAATCAAAAATGGATAAGCACCGTACTGGACTAATCAAGCTTCTAACATTTATTGAGGTCACTGTTAATGCCATCAGTAATAAGAAAAGGGTAACACCTCTTTACATCCATGACTTATTTAGGTGTTTCCACCATATTCGTAGCCTTAACAAAATCCTCCACACAGGATAGATCTAAAAACATGTCACCACTATAGTTCACATTTCCATCAAATTGTGGCTGTGTCTCAGGACTCATGGGTGAATGTAAATTAATTAACAATGGCGAATCATCCACTTCCCCTTCTCCTTCACCTTCTTGCCCTTCACTCAAATCCACCCTTTGTTTCTTTTTGCTTTGTTTCTTTTTAATAAAAAGCCCCTCATTTTTTTCACTCTCCATTTTCCTTTTCTCCAGCAGTCTATCTTGCTCCATATCCTCCTCTTCCTCCCTCACTAATGCTTTGGCTACATTTTTTTCTGCCATTTCTTCTAACATTTCTTCCATTAACCGATTCACATCACTTGCACACACTCTTACACCCCTAACAACCAACCCTTGATTCTCTGTACTACCTCCCTCACCCCCACTATCAGCCTCACTACCATTTCCCTCTGTCTCACCTGTCCTCATCTCAGTTTCAACCTTGTTAGTCACCTGCTCATCAGAGCCAACCACCTCCTTCCCTCCCTCAGCGTTTGAAAAAAACTCCCCTGATGCACCTGGGCCCTCATTCAAATCTACCTCCAAATCCACCAGATTTGTCTCGTTTTGCACAACTTCTTTGTCCACATTCACTTCTGTTCCTTTCCTCAGTCTATTAGAAAAGGACAGAGGACAGTCTCTGAACAAATGTTTATCATCCCCACACAAATTGCAAGCTTTCCTTTTCACACACTGTGCAGCCACGTGCCCGTCCTCCTTACAAATACCACAAACAACTCTTGCGCACACCACTGCTAAATGGCCCAATTCACCACATTTTCTACAGTATTTAGGCTGTCCCTGGTAGTTTACAAAACCCCTGCTACCTCCCAACATAATATCTGATGGAATGTGCCGTAAGCCTCCATAACCCTGAGGGTCACTTGCCAGCCTCACCAACACTCTCCATGCACCATTCCATACCCCGTCCAAATCACATACCTTTACAGGAGCTCTTTTAACATCACAATATCTACACAGCCAAGTACGAATATCATAATCTGTAACACTCTCACTTAACATTCTCACAACTACAGTTTTCACAGAGTTGTCTGACAAAGCTTCAATATTAAACTTAGCAAGAGCCGGCAAGTCTTTCTTTTCCTCATATCTGGTCCAGAATGCTCTATACACTCCTTCATTACAAAAACTTACATCCCAAGACATACCATTTGGTAAAGCAATAAGGCAGTTCAAATCTTTAGGTTCAAATTTCAAGGCCCTCTGTAATACACACCTACTGAATTCTAACCTCCCCATCTCCATCCTCAAATCCCCTTCTGTGTATTTCTTCTTTAAAGAAAACCGTACACAGTTGTACCTTCTCTCTCCCATCCTTGCAAACGACATCACAAAACAATTAAAGGTGAGGTGCCCCAAGGGGCCCTACCCGATAAAACACAACGCTGATCTCTCCGCTCTCTGCTAAGAAATACCGGCACGCCTTTAGAGCTCCTGTAAAAGATAAACACAAAACCTTAGTTGTTAACAACCAAAGCGATCGCAACCCTTGATCGAGCCAAGAGGCCGAGAAGCGATCAAATTAGAATAATTAACAGCAGTTCAAATGCTTCAGCTGACGTCCTTAGAATTGGTGTATTCAAGAAACATGCAGTGGCTTTTGGTCCTTCGTCTCTAGAGAGTCACAATTTGTGCAATTCAACAACAACAACAACTACTTAGACCGCACAGCCACTCTACCAGACCGCAGACTGCTAGACTTCCAGGTGTCATACTATAGGCGGCCTACGCAATTTAACAACAAATTATTGATGTAAAATCTTAACGTAATGATTGGATTGAAAAAAACAGCGACCCCCTCTAGTGGAGATATTAAAACCAGAACAGAAAAAATCTGGCGCCACGCCGATCAGCAGTTTATGTTTCCCTCCAGCAGATTAGGAACATGCTTTACCACGCGTCTAGAGAATATTGGGACTGTTTACATAAACACTGAGATGGAGCTATAATCCGTTCCCTAAACTTCCTGTTTAATTTCTTTTACTGTTCACAAAAGGAAAGAGAGAAAGAAAGAAAGAGGAGAACAAGGGGGCAGTTAAGAGGGAGAGAGAGTCTAGTTCTGTGTGTTTTGGCAACCGCAGCATAATTATTAAAACCACCACATACTGAATGGAAGAGTCAGCAAACTACACACGCAGACTGAACTGAAGCACAGAGACTGAACTGGAAAACAGAGACTGAACTGAAGCACAGAAACCAAACTCATCAATTAGTGCCTAAGTTTCTCCTCTCATAAAAAGCATGCTGTGTGTTTTTTCTCACTTCAGGCAGCTAGTGTAAGAAACTGTTAGACTGCATGACTTGCCGAAACAGTTGGGACGGATCGTATTTCCAATTTCCTATTTCTGAACCTTGCACCGTCCACATGGCCAAGTCATTAAAAACTCAGCTCTGGGCAAGAAATAGCAGTCCCCGTTTATTATAACCAGCTGTTCCGACTTTATACAAAGAGCTGGCATTGTTGCGTCACTAGCGCCCCGACGTGCGGAGGCGTTCTGTCTGGAACCAGCGTTCAATTAGTTCTGTTTTCTTTTTACATTCAAAAAAGAATACGCGAACAAGAAGGGCGTGTTCCGAATATGGATGAATATTTCCGGTACGATCAAATCAAATAATGAAATGCACACACAAAAGCTGACGATATACGGGGAATATTATACATTTGTAGATGTCGTTGTTTTAGTCTTAATCAATTGATTAGTGATCAAGGATAGTTTATTTTAAAACAGGAATTTGGCGCCCTCTTGTGGGCGGCATGAGTTATGGCTTTGAATGTGATTTTAATCAGACACAAATTTAAACCTTTTTTTTTTAAACTGTGTGAATATTATACACGATTTTAATCAAATATAATAATTAAAAGTAAGCTAAAAAATACCTTTATGGCAGCGGTGGGATTCGAACCCACGCCTCCAAAGAGACTGGAGCCTTAATCCAGCGCCTTAGACCGCTCGGCCACGCTACCTCAGATGATCAAATGCCTGATCTCTTCCAGGTGTGCTTTCAGAACAGGAGAGCGCGACATTTACCCAAAATGAGTCAGAGAAGCGCAGCACAGCCCTGGAGCCCTCGCCGAGTGCCGCTGGGTCCGCTTCGGGTCTTCTGGACATGCTGAGAGGGAGCCGGCCGGGTTCGGAGTGCGATGCCCGGGGGGAGTCCCACTATGACGAGGCCTCTCTGACCCGGACAGTATAGCAGGGGAATCTCTTTTCATTACTGGAACCGCTGAGACCAGAGCTGGGGGGAGATAGTCACTTTAATATTTTACATTTATAATATTTTGTTTTGTTATTTAATAAACCTTTTTCTTCTTAAATTTGTTTTTTTTTTTCTCGTTTATTTTAAGCCATGCTGCAAATATTGGATAATTCAATTGTAAAATAAACAGGAAATATATATTTTCTTTTAAAAGGCTGTTGCCCATTTTTATTATTATTATTCAATTTTTGACAAGGTTGGGTTTTGCAGTAGATTTGCTCGCAAATTTAAATATTATTTTGCAACACTAAACGGTTTACAAATTAATTAAAATTAAAAAGTATTCGTTAAAAGGGTTCTCATTAATCAGTCGGCTATTTTCAATACTGTGTTTTATTTATGTAATTAATTTTGTGGAATATTCAAGCTGAAAATAAATAAAGATATAAACAAGCCGTCCCTGGGTGGGCTTGAACCACCAACCTTTCAGTTAACAGCCGAATGCGCTAATCGATTGCGCCACAGAGACTGCGCTGTGACATTGCCTTACAGCGCTTCTGTTTAATGGCGCAAGAAGAGCTTATAGAAAATGCCCCTTTAACACGGGGGGGGGGAGAGACAATGTCCAAATTTCACAGGAACATCTAATGCTCTACGTATTACAACTGGAGAGACTCCCAGGCTGAGACAGCAAAACTAAAATACTTCCTCTCTCTCTCTCTATTATTTATATATAATATATATATATTGGTGAGAAAATTTTGTTACAACAGCCTAATACACACAGAAACATGTGAATATAAACCAGCAGTAAACATAATAAACAAAATAAATAGACAAACAAAACGAATACACTGACAAAACACAGAGTGGACGAACGCTACACCAAAACAATTGAGACTTAGTAATTATAACTCTCTCTCTCCTCTCCCTCTCTATCTATATATATATATATATATATATATATATACCTCTCAAATCTTTTGGTGAGGACATAATCAATGGAAAATGGCTAGGAAATTGCCTAATACACACAGAAACATGTGAATATAAACCAGCAGTAAACATGCGTAGGCTTCCTTTTATAAAACTGATCCGTTTACAGCGCCGCGCAAAAAGCGAGGCTTGAATGTTATTATTCCGTTATATTGCTTTCATCCAAAGCAACATCAGAAAAGCGAGTAAAAAAGGTCTGTGTAATACATCACACACCTATATGCTTAACAGCGGTCTTTGTTTTGTTACTGGTTTGTGATCGCCAGTGATAATCAGAATGGTCTCGGAGGGGAGTTGCAGTCCCCAGCGAGGAGGAGCGGTTAATCACCGACTCATTGCTCTCCATTCATCACGCTCTGCTGCTCCATTTTTTTTTTTTTTATTGTATATAAATTCAAATACAGCAATCATTCCCGATAATCATATACATTTTAACAATCACTACAATCCATATACAATAAATACACAAAATACAATCACCAATGACACAAACATATTACACACAGATTCTCAAACACAATATAACAATACAGACACTTTAAAATCAACCCCTTTATTTGTGCACAAGAGAGCATGCCCTTAAACAACATCCTGACCCTGCCCAGATGAGCCCAACCACTCCGACCTGGCCCTGGCACCAGCACCACCCGGCCATCTCTTCAGCTGCCAGACCTCCTCTGCTTCTTCACAACCCCTCCTGTTAGCATCCCTGGACACATAGTCCTTGACAGCTCTTAGGCCTATTTCGTACGTCTCATGGCAGCCCAACTCTTTTGAAAAAATGAGCAGGTCACTGGCTCTGAAAAGAGCCTCTTTAAAACAGTTCACTGCACACCAGAGCTGCCATGATCCTTTCTCGTTCTTCTTCGGCCCGTACCGAACCAGCTGCTCTTTCACGGCGGTCTTCTCCGATAACACAGCCAACAGGGGGGTCGCCTTCTTCCACAGCCGTCTGGCAGCCTCGCACTCCCACAGCAGATGACGTACCGTCTCTTCTGCCCCACAGCCCTGAACAGGGCATCTAGGGGACTTCCCCATGCCTCAAGCAAACATAACTGCTCTCACTGGCAAGATCTCATGGACTACCTGCCAGGCCAGATCTTTGTGTCGGTTCATCAGGGCAGGATGGGCAACATTCCTCCACGCCACACTGGGTTCTCCTAGGAATCCCCTCACAGGGCACATATCCTCTCTCTCCTGCACAAGAGCAAAACATTTTTTGGGGTTTAAAAGGGTATCCTTCTCCATACTCTCCAACTGTCTCTTCTTTACAAAGGTTTTAAGAGCAGTATAGGTAAAAGGCATCTGGAAAGCAGTGGGCACACTCAACGGAATCTTTAAAATTCCTAAAAATCTTAAGTAAGGCCCCAGAAAAAACCGAACAAACAGTGCCCCTTTACACCTGTTGCTCAAAACCATTTCCAGGTGCCTGCAAAAACTGTGCGTAAATAAAAACAGTTCTAAATCGGGGAGCCCTTTCCCACCCTTCTCTGCTCCCCTGCACACTACCTCCCTCTTCAGGCGCTCCCACTTGGACCCCCAAAAAAATGTAAAAACCTTCCTCTTCAGGCAGACAATCACAGACCTTGTGGGCGGAAACACCACCCCCACATACAGCAGCAGAGGAAGGATCACAGCCTTCACCACCAGCACCTTCCCCTCCAGCGACAAGGACCTCAGCCCCCAGAGACCCAGCTTCTGTCCGACCCTCTTCGCGACGTCGACCCAATTGCTGAGACCAGATCCTGTGGCATCAATTTTCACACCTAAAACTTTGATAAAATCCGTTTTCACACATAACCCAATCTCAGGCACACACTTCCACTCTCCAAAACACATACACTCCGACTTCCCACGGTTCAATTTAGACCCAGAGGCCACACAAAAACGTTCACACTGAACCAAGGATCTCTTGATTGCATACTCATCCACGCACAACACATTCACGTCATCCATGTACAACAAACACTTTGCCTCAGCTCCTCCACCCCCAGGGATAGTCAGCCCCCTGATCATCTTATCCTTGCGAAGGGCCTGAGCCAAAGGTTCTATACAGCAAATAAAAAGCAGGGGGGACAGCGGACAGCCCTGTCTTACTCCACACTTAACATCAATTTGACCGGATAGCTTCCCATTAATA
>NW_024474232.1:0-20532 GCF_017654505.1 Polyodon spathula | reverse complement strand
GGTTACATGGTCACTCACTCTGTTTATGGGTTACATGGTCACTCCACTCTGTTTATGGGTTACATGGTCACTCCACTCTGTTTATGGGTTACATGGTCACTCCACTCTGTTTATGGGTTACATGGTCACTCCACTCTGTTTATGGGTTACATGGTCACTCCACTCTGTTTATGGGTTACATGGTCACTCCACTCTGTTTATGGGTTACATGGTCACTCCACTCTGTTTATGGGTTACATGGTCACTCCACTCTGTTTATGGGTTACATGGTCACTCCACTCTGTTTATGGGTTACATGGTCACTCCACTCTGT
Source organism: Polyodon spathula (assembly GCF_017654505.1). NCBI lineage: Eukaryota > Metazoa > Chordata > Actinopteri > Acipenseriformes > Polyodontidae > Polyodon > Polyodon spathula. The sequence continues at coordinate 20,219 of NW_024474232.1, read as the reverse complement.
TTATGGGTTACATGGTCACTCCACTCTGTTTATGGGTTACATGGTCACTCCACTCTGTTTATGGGTTACATGGTCACTCCACTCTGTTTATGGGTTACATGGTCACTCCACTCTGTTTATGGGTTACATGGTCACTCCACTCTGTTTATGGGTTACATGGTCACTCCACTCTGTTTATGGGTTACATGGTCACTCCACTCTGTTTATGGGTTACATGGTCACTCCACTCTGTTTATGGGTTACATGGTCACTCCACTCTGTTTATGGGTTACATGGTCACTCCACTCTGTTTTATGGTCACTCCACTCTGTTTATGGGTTACATGGTCACTCCACTCTGTTTATGGGTTACATGGTCACTCCACTCTGTTTATGGGTTACATGGTCACTCCACTCTGTTTATGGGTTACATGGTCACTCCACTCTGTTTATGGGTTACATGGTCACTCCACTCTGTTTATGGGTTACATGGTCACTCCACTCTGTTTATGGGTTACATGGTCACTCCACTCTGTTTATGGGTTACATGGTCACTCCACTCTGTTTATGGGTTACATGGTCACTCCACTCTGTTTATGGGTTACATGGTCACTCCACTCTGTTTATGGGTTACATGGTCACTCCACTCTGTTTATGGGTTACATGGTCACTCCACTCTGTTTATGGGTTACATGGTCACTCCACTCTGTTTATGGGTTACATGGTCACTCCACTCTGTTTATGGGTTACATGGTCACTCCACTCTGTTTATGGGTTACATGGTCACTCCACTCTGTTTATGGGTTACATGGTCACTCCACTCTGTTTATGGGTTACATGGTCACTCCACTCTGTTTATGGGTTACATGGTCACTCCACTCTGTTTATGGGTTACATGGTCACTCCACTCTGTTTATGGGTTACATGGTCACTCCACTCTGTTTATGGGTTACATGGTCACTCCACTCTGTTTATGGGTTACATGGTCACTCCACTCTGTTTATGGGTTACATGGTCACTCCACTCTGTTTATGGGTTACATGGTCACTCCACTCTGTTTATGGGTTACATGGTCACTCCACTCTGTTTATGGGTTACATGGTCACTCCACTCTGTTTATGGGTTACATGGTCACTCCACTCTGTTTATGGGTTACATGGTCACTCCACTCTGTTTATGGGTTACATGGTCACTCCACTCTGTTTATGGGTTACATGGTCACTCCACTCTGTTTATGGGTTACATGGTACATGGTCACTCCACTCTGTTTATGGGTTACATGGTCACTCCACTCTGTTTATGGGTTACATGGTCACTCCACTCTGTTTATGGGTTACATGGTCACTCCACTCTGTTTATGGGTTACATGGTCACTCCACTCTGTTTATGGGTTACATGGTCACTCCACTCTGTTTATGGGTTACATGGTCACTCCACTCTGTTTATGGGTTACATGGTCACTCCACTCTGTTTATGGGTTACATGGTCACTCCACTCTGTTTATGGGTTACATGGTCACTCCACTCTGTTTATGGGTTACATGGTCACTCCACTCTGTTTATGGGTTACATGGTCACTCCACTCTGTTTATGGGTTACATGGTCACTCCACTCTGTTTATGGGTTACATGGTCACTCCACTCTGTTTATGGGTTACATGGTCACTCCACTCTGTTTATGGGTTACATGGTCACTCCACTCTGTTTATGGGTTACATGGTCACTCCACTCTGTTTATGGGTTACATGGTCACTCCACTCTGTTTATGGGTTACATGGTCACTCCACTCTGTTTATGGGTTACATGGTCACTCCACTCTGTTTATGGGTTACATGGTCACTCCACTCTGTTTATGGGTTACATGGTCACTCCACTCTGTTTATGGGTTACATGGTCACTCCACTCTGTTTATGGGTTACATGGTCACTCCACTCTGTTTATGGGTTACATGGTCACTCCACTCTGTTTATGGGTTACATGGTCACTCCACTCTGTTTATGGGTTACATGGTCACTCCACTCTGTTTATGGGTTACATGGTCACTCCACTCTGTTTATGGGTTACATGGTCACTCCACTCTGTTTATGGGTTACATGGTCACTCCACTCTGTTTATGGGTTACATGGTCACTCCACTCTGTTTATGGGTTACATGGTCACTCCACTCTGTTTATGGGTTACATGGTCACTCCACTCTGTTTATGGGTTACATGGTCACTCCACTCTGTTTATGGGTTACATGGTCACTCCACTCTGTTTATGGGTTACATGGTCACTCCACTCTGTTTATGGGTTACATGGTCACTCCACTCTGTTTATGGGTTACATGGTCACTCCACTCTGTTTATGGGTTACATGGTCACTCCACTCTGTTTATGGGTTACATGGTCACTCCACTCTGTTTATGGGTTACATGGTCACTCCACTCTGTTTATGGGTTACATGGTCACTCCACTCTGTTTATGGGTTACATGGTCACTCCACTCTGTTTATGGGTTACATGGTCACTCCACTCTGTTTATGGGTTACATGGTCACTCCACTCTGTTTATGGGTTACATGGTCACTCCACTCTGTTTATGGGTTACATGGTCACTCCACTCTGTTTATGGGTTACATGGTCACTCCACTCTGTTTATGGGTTACATGGTCACTCCACTCTGTTTATGGGTTACATGGTCACTCCACTCTGTTTATGGGTTACATGGTCACTCCACTCTGTTTATGGGTTACATGGTCACTCCACTCTGTTTATGGGTTACATGGTCACTCCACTCTGTTTATGGGTTACATGGTCACTCCACTCTGTTTATGGGTTACATGGTCACTCCACTCTGTTTATGGGTTACATGGTCACTCCACTCTGTTTATGGGTTACATGGTCACTCCACTCTGTTTATGGGTTACATGGTCACTCCACTCTGTTTATGGGTTACATGGTCACTCCACTCTGTTTATGGGTTACATGGTCACTCCACTCTGTTTATGGGTTACATGGTCACTCCACTCTGTTTATGGGTTACATGGTCACTCCACTCTGTTTATGGGTTACATGGTCACTCCACTCTGTTTATGGGTTACATGGTCACTCCACTCTGTTTATGGGTTACATGGTCACTCCACTCTGTTTATGGGTTACATGGTCACTCCACTCTGTTTATGGGTTACATGGTCACTCCACTCTGTTTATGGGTTACATGGTCACTCCACTCTGTTTATGGGTTACATGGTCACTCCACTCTGTTTATGGGTTACATGGTCACTCCACTCTGTTTATGGGTTACATGGTCACTCCACTCTGTTTATGGGTTACATGGTCACTCCACTCTGTTTATGGGTTACATGGTCACTCCACTCTGTTTATGGGTTACATGGTCACTCCACTCTGTTTATGGGTTACATGGTCACTCCACTCTGTTTATGGGTTACATGGTCACTCCACTCTGTTTATGGGTTACATGGTCACTCCACTCTGTTTATGGGTTACATGGTCACTCCACTCTGTTTATGGGTTACATGGTCACTCCACTCTGTTTATGGGTTACATGGTCACTCCACTCTGTTTATGGGTTACATTACATGGTCACTCCACTCTGTTTATGGGTTACATGGTCACTCCACTCTGTTTATGGGTTACATGGTCACTCCACTCTGTTTATGGGTTACATGGTCACTCCACTCTGTTTATGGGTTACATGGTCACTCCACTCTGTTTATGGGTTACATGGTCACTCCACTCTGTTTATGGGTTACATGGTCACTCCACTCTGTTTATGGGTTACATGGTCACTCCACTCTGTTTATGGGTTACATGGTCACTCCACTCTGTTTATGGGTTACATGGTCACTCCACTCTGTTTATGGGTTACATGGTCACTCCACTCTGTTTATGGGTTACATGGTCACTCCACTCTGTTTATGGGTTACATGGTCACTCCACTCTGTTTATGGGTTACATGGTCACTCCACTCTGTTTATGGGTTACATGGTCACTCCACACTGTTTATGGGTTACATGGTCACTCCACTCTGTTTATGGGTTACATGGTCACTCCACTCTGTTTATGGGTTACATGGTCACTCCACTCTGTTTATGGGTTACATGGTCACTCCACTCTGTTTATGGGTTACATGGTCACTCCACTCTGTTTATGGGTTACATGGTCACTCCACTCTGTTTATGGGTTACATGGTCACTCCACTCTGTTTATGGGTTACATGGTCACTCCACTCTGTTTATGGGTTACATGGTCACTCCACTCTGTTTATGGGTTACATGGTCACTCCACTCTGTTTATGGGTTACATGGTCACTCCACTCTGTTTATGGGTTACATGGTCACTCCACTCTGTTTATTTATGGGTTACATGGTCACTCCACTCTGTTTATGGGTTACATGGTCACTCCACTCTGTTTATGGGTTACATGGTCACTCCACTCTGTTTATGGGTTACATGGTCACTCCACTCTGTTTATGGGTTACATGGTCACTCCACTCTGTTTATGGGTTACATGGTCACTCCACTCTGTTTATGGGTTACATGGTCACTCCACTCTGTTTATGGGTTACATGGTCACTCCACTCTGTTTATGGGTTACATGGTCACTCCACTCTGTTTATGGGTTACATGGTCACTCCACTCTGTTTATGGGTTACATGGTCACTCCACTCTGTTTATGGGTTACATGGTCACTCCACTCTGTTTATGGGTTACATGGTCACTCCACTCTGTTTATGGGTTACATGGTCACTCCACTCTGTTTATGGGTTACATGGTCACTCCACTCTGTTTATGGGTTACATGGTCACTCCACTCTGTTTATGGGTTACATGGTCACTCCACTCTGTTTATGGGTTACATGGTCACTCCACTCTGTTTATGGGTTACATGGTCACTCCACTCTGTTTATGGGTTACATGGTCACTCCACTCTGTTTATGGGTTACATGGTCACTCCACTCTGTTTATCCACTCTTACATGGGTCACTCCACTCTGTTTATGGGTTACATGGTCACTCCACTCTGTTTATGGGTTACATGGTCACTCCACTCTGTTTATGGGTTACATGGTCACTCCACTCTGTTTATGGGTTACATGGTCACTCCACTCTGTTTATGGGTTACATGGTCACTCCACTCTGTTTATGGGTTACATGGTCACTCCACTCTGTTTATGGGTTACATGGTCACTCCACTCTGTTTATGGGTTACATGGTCACTCCACTCTGTTTATGGGTTACATGGTCACTCCACTCTGTTTATGGGTTACATGGTCACTCCACTCTGTTTATGGGTTACATGGTCACTCCACTCTGTTTATGGGTTACATGGTCACTCCACTCTGTTTATGGGTTACATGGTCACTCCACTCTGTTTATGGGTTACATGGTCACTCCACTCTGTTTATGGGTTACATGGTCACTCCACTCTGTTTATGGGTTACATGGTCACTCCACTCTGTTTATGGGTTACATGGTCACTCCACTCTGTTTATGGGTTACATGGTCACTCCACTCTGTTTATGGGTTACATGGTCACTCCACTCTGTTTATGGGTTACATGGTCACTCCACTCTGTTTATGGGTTACATGGTCACTCCACTCTGTTTATGGGTTACATGGTCACTCCACTCTGTTTATGGGTTACATGGTCACTCCACTCTGTTTATGGGTTACATGGTCACTCCACTCTGTTTATGGGTTACATGGTCACTCCACTCTGTTTATGGGTTACATGGTCACTCCACTCTGTTTATGGGTTACATGGTCACTCCACTCTGTTTATGGGTTACATGGTCACTCCACTCTGTTTATGGGTTACATGGTCACTCCACTCTGTTTATGGGTTACATGGTCACTCCACTCTGTTTATGGGTTACATGGTCACTCCACTCTGTTTATGGGTTACATGGTCACTCCACTCTGTTTATGGGTTACATGGTCACTCCACTCTGTTTATGGGTTACATGGTCACTCCACTCTGTTTATGGGTTACATGGTCACTCCACTCTGTTTATGGGTTACATGGTCACTCCACTCTGTTTATGGGTTACATGGTCACTCCAACTGTCACTCCACTCTGTTTATGGGTTACATGGTCACTCCACTCTGTTTATGGGTTACATGGTCACTCCACTCTGTTTATGGGTTACATGGTCACTCCACTCTGTTTATGGGTTACATGGTCACTCCACTCTGTTTATGGGTTACATGGTCACTCCACTCTGTTTATGGGTTACATGGTCACTCCACTCTGTTTATGGGTTACATGGTCACTCCACTCTGTTTATGGGTTACATGGTCACTCCACTCTGTTTATGGGTTACATGGTCACTCCACTCTGTTTATGGGTTACATGGTCACTCCACTCTGTTTATGGGTTACATGGTCACTCCACTCTGTTTATGGGTTACATGGTCACTCCACTCTGTTTATGGGTTACATGGTCACTCCACTCTGTTTATGGGTTACATGGTCACTCCACTCTGTTTATGGGTTACATGGTCACTCCACTCTGTTTATGGGTTACATGGTCACTCCACTCTGTTTATGGGTTACATGGTCACTCCACTCTGTTTATGGGTTACATGGTCACTCCACTCTGTTTATGGGTTACATGGTCACTCCACTCTGTTTATGGGTTACATGGTCACTCCACTCTGTTTATGGGTTACATGGTCACTCCACTCTGTTTATGGGTTACATGGTCACTCCACTCTGTTTATGGGTTACATGGTCACTCCACTCTGTTTATGGGTTACATGGTCACTCCACTCTGTTTATGGGTTACATGGTCACTCCACTCTGTTTATGGGTTACATGGTCACTCCACTCTGTTTATGGGTTACATGGTCACTCCACTCTGTTTATGGGTTACATGGTCACTCCACTCTGTTTATGGGTTACATGGTCACTCCACTCTGTTTATGGGTTACATGGTCACTCCACTCTGTTTATGGGTTACATGGTCACTCCACTCTGTTTATGGGTTACATGGTCACTCCACTCTGTTTATGGGTTACATGGTCACTCCACTCTGTTTATGGGTTACATGGTCACTCCACTCTGTTTATGGGTTACATGGTCACTCCACTCTGTTTATGGGTTACATGGTCACTCCACTCTGGTCACTCCACTCTGGTTACATGGTCACTCCACTCTGTTTATGGGTTACATGGTCACTCCACTCTGTTTATGGGTTACATGGTCACTCCACTCTGTTTATGGGTTACATGGTCACTCCACTCTGTTTATGGGTTACATGGTCACTCCACTCTGTTTATGGGTTACATGGTCACTCCACTCTGTTTATGGGTTACATGGTCACTCCACTCTGTTTATGGGTTACATGGTCACTCCACTCTGTTTATGGGTTACATGGTCACTCCACTCTGTTTATGGGTTACATGGTCACTCCACTCTGTTTATGGGTTACATGGTCACTCCACTCTGTTTATGGGTTACATGGTCACTCCACTCTGTTTATGGGTTACATGGTCACTCCACTCTGTTTATGGGTTACATGGTCACTCCACTCTGTTTATGGGTTACATGGTCACTCCACTCTGTTTATGGGTTACATGGTCACTCCACTCTGTTTATGGGTTACATGGTCACTCCACTCTGTTTATGGGTTACATGGTCACTCCACTCTGTTTATGGGTTACATGGTCACTCCACTCTGTTTATGGGTTACATGGTCACTCCACTCTGTTTATGGGTTACATGGTCACTCCACTCTGTTTATGGGTTACATGGTCACTCCACTCTGTTTATGGGTTACATGGTCACTCCACTCTGTTTATGGGTTACATGGTCACTCCACTCTGTTTATGGGTTACATGGTCACTCCACTCTGTTTATGGGTTACATGGTCACTCCACTCTGTTTATGGGTTACATGGTCACTCCACTCTGTTTATGGGTTACATGGTCACTCCACTCTGTTTATGGGTTACATGGTCACTCCACTCTGTTTATGGGTTACATGGTCACTCCACTCTGTTTATGGGTTACATGGTCACTCCACTCTGTTTATGGGTTACATGGTCACTCCACTCTGTTTATGGGTTACATGGTCACTCCACTCTGTTTATGGTTTACATGGTCACTCCACTATGTTTATGGGTTACATGGTCACTCCACTCTGTTTATGGGTTACATGGTCACTCCACTCTGTTTATGGGTTACATGGTCACTCCACTCTGTTTATGGGTTACATGGTCCACTCTGTTTATGGGTTACATGGTCACTTCACTCTGTTTATGGGTTACATGGTCACTCCACTCTGTTTATGGGTTACATGGTCACTCCACTCTGTTTATGGGTTACATGGTCACTCCACTCTGTTTATGGGTTACATGGTCACTCCACTCTGTTTATGGGTTACATGGTCACTCCACTCTGTTTATGGGTTACATGGTCACTCCACTCTGTTTATGAGCTGGGGGTTACATGGTCACTCCACTCTGTTTATGGGTTACATGGTCACTCCACTCTGTTTATGGGCATGGTCACTCCACTCTGTTTATGGGTTACATGGTCACTCCACTCTGTTTATGGGTTACATGGTCACTCCACTCTGTTTATGGGTTACATGGTCACTCCACTCTGTTTATGGGTTACATGGTCACTCCACTCTGTTTATGGGTTACATGGTCACTCCACTCTGTTTATGGGTTACATGGTCACTCCACTCTGTTTATGGGTTACATGGTCACTCCACTCTGTTTATGGGTTACATGGTCACTCCACTCTGTTTATGGGTTACATGGTCACTCCACTCTGTTTATGGGTTACATGGTCACTCCACTCTGTTTATGGGTTACATGGTCACTCCACTCTGTTTATGGGTTACATGGTCACTCCACTCTGTTTATGGGTTACATGGTCACTCCACTCTGTTTATGGGTTACATGGTCACTCCACTCTGTTTATGGGTTACATGGTCACTCCACTCTGTTTATGGGTTACATGGTCACTCCACTCTGTTTATGGTTTACCTGGTCACTCCACTCTGTTTATGGGTTACATGGTCACTCCACTCTGTTTATGGGTTACATGGTCACTCCACTCTGTTTATGGGTTACATGGTCACTCCACTCTCTGTTTATGGGTTACATGGTCACTCCACTCTGTTTATGGGTTACATGGTCACTCCACTCTGTTTATGGGTTACATGGTCACTCCACTCTGTTTATGGGTTACATGGTCACTCCACTCTGTTTATGGGTTACATGGTCACTCCACTCTGTTTATGGGTTACGATGGTCACTCCACTCTGTTTATGGGTTACATGGTCACTCCACTCTGTTTATGGGTTACATGGTCACTCCACTCTGTTTATGGGTTACATGGTCACTCCACTCTGTTTATGGGTTACATGGTCACTCCACTCTGTTTATGGGTTACATGGTCACTCCACTCTGTTTATGGGTTACATGGTCACTCCACTCTGTTTATGGGTTACATGGTCACTCCACTCTGTTTTGGGTTACATGGTCACTCCACTCTGTTTATGGGTTACATGGTCACTCCACTCTGTTTATGGGTTACATGGTCACTCCACTCTGTTTATGGGTTACATGGTCACTCCACTCTGTTTATGGGTTACATGGTCACTCCACTCTGTTTATGGGTTACATGGTCACTCCACTCTGTTTATGGGTTACATGGTCACTCCACTCTGTTTATGGGTTACATGGTCACTCCACTCTGTTTATGGGTTACATGGTCACTCCACTCTGTTTATGGGTTACATGGTCACTCCACTCTGTTTATGGGTTACATGGTCACTCCACTCTGTTTATGGGTTACATGGTCACTCCACTCTGTTTATGGGTTACATGGTCACTCCACTCTGTTTATGGGTTACATGGTCACTCCACTCTGTTTATGGGTTACATGGTCACTCCACTCTGTTTATGGGTTACATGGTCACTCCACTCTGTTTATGGGTTACATGGTCACTCCACTCTGTTTATGGGTTACATGGTCACTCCACTCTGTTTATGGGTTACATGGTCACTCCACTCTGTTTATGGGTTACATGGTCACTCCACTCTGTTTATGGGTTACATGGTCACTCCACTCTGTTTATGGGTTACATGGTCACTCCACTCTGTTTATGGGTTACATGGTCACTCCACTCTGTTTATGGGTTACATGGTCACTCCACTCTGTTTATGGGTTACATGGTCACTCCACTCTGTTTATGGGTTACATGGTCACTCCACTCTGTTTATGGGTTACATGGTCACTCCACTCTGTTTATGGGTTACATGGTCACTCCACTCTGTTTATGGGTTACATGGTCACTCCACTCTGTTTATGGGTTACATGGTCACTCCACTCTGTTTATGGTTTACCTGGTCACTCCACTCTGTTTATGGGTTACATGGTCACTCCACTCTGTTTATGGGTTACATGGTCACTCCACTCTGTTTATGGGTTACATGGTCACTCCACTCTGTTTATGGGTTACATGGTCACTCCACTCTGTTTATGGGTTACATGGTCACTCCACTCTGTTTTATGGGTTACATGGTCACTCCACTCTGTTTATGGGTTACATGGTCACTCCACTCTGTTTATGGGTTACACTCACTCCACTCTGTTTATGGGTTACATGGTCACTCCACTCTGTTTATGGGTTACATGGTCACTCCACTCTGTTTATGGGTTACATGGTCACTCCACTCTGTTTATGGGTTACATGGTCACTCCACTCTGTTTATGGGTTACATGGTCACTCCACTCTGTTTATGGGTTACATGGTCACTCCACTCTGTTTATGGGTTACATGGTCACTCCACTCTGTTTATGGGTTACATGGTCACTCCACTCTGTTTATGGGTTACATTATGGTCACTCACTCCACTCTGTTTATGGGTTACATGGTCACTCCACTCTGTTTATGGGTTACATGGTCACTCCACTCTGTTTATGGGTTACATGGTCACTCCACTCTGTTTATGGGTTACATGGTCACTCCACTCTGTTTATGGGTTACATGGTCACTCCACTCTGTTTATGGGCTAGGAGGGTCACTCCACTCTGTTTATGGGTTACATGGTCACTCCACTCTGTTTATGGGTTACATGGTCACTCCACTCTGTTTATGGGTTACATGGTCACTCCACTCTGTTTATGGGTTACATGGTCACTCCACTCTGTTTATGGGTTACATGGTCACTCCACTCTGTTTATGGGTTACATGGTCACTCCACTCTGTTTATGGGTTACATGGTCACTCCACTCTGTTTATGGGTTACATGGTCACTCCACTCTGTTTATGGGTTACATGGTCACTCCACTCTGTTTATGGGTTACATGGTCACTCCACTCTGTTTATGGGTTACATGGTCACTCCACTCTGTTTATGGGTTACATGGTCACTCCACTCTGTTTATGGGTTACATGGTCACTCCACTCTGTTTATGGGTTACATGGTCACTCCACTCTGTTTATGGGTTACATGGTCACTCCACTCTGTTTATGGGTTACATTTTCACTCCACTCTGTTTATGGGTTACATGGTCACTCCACTCTGTTTATGGGTTACATGGTCACTCCACTCTGTTTATGGGTTACATGGTCACTCCACTCTGTTTATGGGTTACATGGTCACTCCACTCTGTTTATGGGTTACATGGTCACTCCACTCTGTTTATGGGTTACATGGTCACTCCACTCTGTTTATGGGTTACATGGTCACTCCACTCTGTTTATGGGTTACATGGTCACTCCACTCTGTTTATGGGTTACATGGTCACTCCACTCTGTTTATGGGTTACATGGTCACTCCACTCTGTTTATGGGTTACATGGTCACTCCACTCTGTTTATGGGTTACATGGTCACTCCACTCTGTTTATGGGTTACATGGTCACTCCACTCTGTTTATGGGTTACATGGTCACTCCACTCTGTTTATGGGTTACATGGTCACTCCACTCTGTTTATGGGTTACATGGTCACTCCACTCTGTTTATGGGTTACATGGTCACTCCACTCTGTTTATGGGTTACATGGTCACTCCACTCTGTTTATGGGTTACATGGTCACTCCACTCTGTTTATGGGTTACATGGTCACTCCACTCTGTTTATGGGTTACATGGTCACTCCACTCACTCTGTTTATGGGTTACATGGTCACTCCACTCTGTTTATGGGTTACATGGTCACTCCACTCTGTTTATGGGTTACATGGTCACTCCACTCTGTTTATGGGTTACATGGTCACTCCACTCTGTTTATGGGTTACATGGTCACTCCACTCTGTTTATGGGTTACATGGTCACTCCACTCTGTTTATGGGTTACATGGTCACTCCACTCTGTTTATGGGTTACATGGTCACTCCACTCTGTTTATGGGTTACATGGTCACTCCACTCTGTTTATGGGTTACATGGTCACTCCACTCTGTTTATGGGTTACATGGTCACTCCACTCTGTTTATGGGTTACATGGTCACTCCACTCTGTTTATGGGTTACATGGTCACTCCACTCTGTTTATGGGTTACATGGTCACTCCACTCTGTTTATGGGTTACATGGTCACTCCACTCTGTTTATGGGTTACATGGTCACTCCACTCTGTTTATGGGTTACATGGTCACTCCACTCTGTTTATGGGTTACATGGTCACTCCACTCTGTTTATGGGCTGGGAGGGTCACTCCACTCTGTTTATGGGTTACATGGTCACTCCACTCTGTTTATGGGTTACATGGTCACTCCACTCTGTTTATGGGTTACATGGTCACTCCACTCTGTTTATGGGTTACATGGTCACTCCACTCTGTTTATGGGTTACATGGTCACTCCACTCTGTTTATGGGTTACATGGTCACTCCACTCTGTTTATGGGTTACATGGTCACTCCACTCTGTTTATGGGTTACATGGTCACTCCACTCTGTTTATGGGTTACATGGTCACTCCACTCTGTTTATGGGTTACATGGTCACTCCACTCTGTTTATGGGTTACATGGTCACTCCACTCTGTTTATGGGTTACATGGTCACTCCACTCTGTTTATGGGTTACATGGTCACTCCACTCTGTTTATGGGTTACATGGTCACTCCACTCTGTTTATGGGTTACATGGTCACTCCACTCTGTTTATGGGCTGGGAGGGTCACTCCACTCTGTTTATGGGTTACATGGTCACTCCACTCTGTTTATGGGTTACATGGTCACTCCACTCTGTTTATGGGTTACATGGTCACTCCACTCTGTTTATGGGTTACATGGTCACTCCACTCTGTTTATGGGTTACATGGTCACTCCACTCTGTTTATGGGTTACATGGTCACTCCACTCTGTTTATGGGTTACATGGTCACTCCACTCTGTTTATGGGTTACATGGTCACTCCACTCTGTTTATGGGTTACATGGTCACTCCACTCTGTTTATGGGTTACATGGTCACTCCACTCTGTTTATGGGTTACATGGTCACTCCACTCTGTTTATGGGTTACATGGTCACTCCACTCTGTTTATGGGTTACATGGTCACTCCACTCTGTTTATGGGTTACATGGTCACTCCACTCTGTTTATGGGTTACATGGTCACTCCACTCTGTTTATGGGTTACATGGTCACTCCACTCTGTTTATGGGTTACATGGTCACACTCTCTGTTTATGGGTTACATGGTCACTCCACTCTGTTTATGGGTTACATGGTCACTCCACTCTGTTTATGGGTTACATGGTCACTCCACTCTGTTTATGGGTTACATGGTCACTCCACTCTGTTTATGGGTTACATGGTCACTCCACTCTGTTTATGGGTTACATGGTCACTCCACTCTGTTTATGGGTTACATGGTCACTCCACTCTGTTTATGGGTTACATGGTCACTCCACTCTGTTTATGGGTTACATGGTCACTCCACTCTGTTTATGGGTTACATGGTCACTCCACTCTGTTTATGGGTTACATGGTCACTCCACTCTGTTTATGGGTTACATGGTCACTCCACTCTGTTTATGGGTTACATGGTCACTCCACTCTGTTTATGGGTTACATGGTCACTCCACTCTGTTTATGGGTTACATGGTCACTCCACTCTGTTTATGGGTTACATGGTCACTCCACTCTGTTTATGGGTTACATGGTCACTCCACTCTGTTTATGGGTTACATGGTCACTCCACTCTGTTTATGGGTTACATGGTCACTCCACTCTGTTTATGGGTTACATGGTCACTCCACTCTGTTTATGGGTTACATGGTCACTCCACTCTGTTTATGGGTTACATGGTCACTCCACTCTGTTTATGGGTTACATGGTCACTCCACTCTGTTTATGGGTTACATGGTCACTCCACTCTGTTTATGGGTTACATGGTCACTCCACTCTGTTTATGGGTTACATGGTCACTCCACTCTGTTTATGGGTTACATGGTCACTCCACTCTGTTTATGGGTTACATGGTCACTCCACTCTGTTTATGGGTTACATGGTCACTCCACTCTGTTTATGGGTTACATGGTCACTCCACTCTGTTTATGGGTTACATGGTCACTCCACTCTGTTTATGGGTTACATGGTCACTCCACTCTGTTTATGGGTTACATGGTCACTCCACTCTGTTTATGGGTTACACTCCACTCTGTTTATGGGTTACCACTCTGTTTATGGGTTACATGGTCACTCCACTCTGTTTATGGGTTACATGGTCACTCCACTCTGTTTATGGGTTACATGGTCACTCCACTCTGTTTATGGGTTACATGGTCACTCCACTCTGTTTATGGGTTACATGGTCACTCCACTCTGTTTATGGGTTACATGGTCACTCCACTCTGTTTATGGGTTACATGGTCACTCCACTCTGTTTATGGGTTACATGGTCACTCCACTCTGTTTATGGGTTACATGGTCACTCCACTCTGTTTATGGGTTACATGGTCACTCCACTCTGTTTATGGGTTACATGGTCACTCCACTCTGTTTATGGGTTACATGGTCACTCCACTCTGTTTATGGGTTACATGGTCACTCCACTCTGTTTATGGGTTACATGGTCACTCCACTCTGTTTATGGGTTACATGGTCACTCCACTCTGTTTATGGGTTACATGGTCACTCCACTCTGTTTATGGGTTACATGGTCACTCCACTCTGTTTATGGGTTACATGGTCACTCCACTCTGTTTATGGGTTACATGGTCACTCCACTCTGTTTATGGGTTACATGGTCACTCCACTCTGTTTATGGGTTACATGGTCACTCCACTCTGTTTATGGGTTACATGGTCACTCCACTCTGTTTATGGGTTACATGGTCACTCCACTCTGTTTATGGGTTACATGGTCACTCCACTCTGTTTATGGGTTACATGGTCACTCCACTCTGTTTATGGGTTACATGGTCACTCCACTCTGTTTATGGGTTACATCACTCCACTCTGTTTATGGGTTACATGGTCACTCCACTCTGTTTATGGGTTACATGGTCACTCCACTCTGTTTATGGGTTACATGGTCACTCCACTCTGTTTATGGGTTACATGGTCACTCCACTCTGTTTATGGGTTACATGGTCACTCCACTCTGTTTATGGGTTACATGGTCACTCCACTCTGTTTATGGGTTACATGGTCACTCCACTCTGTTTATGGGTTACATGGTCACTCCACTCTGTTTATGGGTTACATGGTCACTCCACTCTGTTTATGGGTTACATGGTCACTCCACTCTGTTTATGGGTTACATGGTCACTCCACTCTGTTTATGGGTTACATGGTCACTCCACTCTGTTTATGGGTTACATGGTCACTCCACTCTGTTTATGGGTTACATGGTCACTCCACTCTGTTTATGGGTTACATGGTCACTCCACTCTGTTTATGGGTTACATGGTCACTCCACTCTGTTTATGGGTTACATGGTCACTCCACTCTGTTTATGGGTTACATGGTCACTCCACTCTGTTTATGGGTTACATGGTCACTCCACTCTGTTTATGGGTTACATGGTCACTCCACTCTGTTTATGGGTTACATGGTCACTCCACTCTGTTTATGGGTTACATGGTCACTCCACTCTGTTTATGGGTTACATGGTCACTCCACTCTGTTTATGGGTTACATGGTCACTCCACTCTGTTTATGGGTTACATGGTCACTCCATGGGTCTGTTCCACTCTGTTTATGGGTTACATGGTCACTCCACTCTGTTTATGGGTTACATGGTCACTCCACTCTGTTTATGGGTTACATGGTCACTCCACTCTGTTTATGGGTTACATGGTCACTCCACCACTCTGTTTATGGGTTACATGGTCACTCCACTCTGTTTATGGGTTACATGGTCACTCCACTCTGTTTATGGGTTACATGGTCACTCCACTCTGTTTATGGGTTACATGGTCACTCCACTCTGTTTATGGGTTACATGGTCACTCCACTCTGTTTATGGGTTACATGGTCACTCCACTCTGTTTATGGGTTACATGGTCACTCCACTCTGTTTATGGGTTACATGGTCACTCCACTCTGTTTATGGGTTACATGGTCACTCCACTCTGTTTATGGGTTACATGGTCACTCCACTCTGTTTATGGGTTACATGGTCACTCCACTCTGTTTATGGGTTACATGGTCACTCCACTCTGTTTATGGGTTACATGGTCACTCCACTCTGTTTATGGGTTACATGGTCACTCCACTCTGTTTATGGGTTACATGGTCACTCCACTCTGTTTATGGGTTACATGGTCACTCCACTCTGTTTATGGGTTACATGGTCACTCCACTCTGTTTATGGGTTACATGGTCACTCTACTCTGTTTATGGGTTACATGGTCACTCCACTCTGTTTATGGGTTACATGGTCACTCCACTCTGTTTATGGGTTACATGGTCACTCCACTCTGTTTATGGGTTACATGGTCACTCCACTCTGTTTATGGGTTACATGGTCACTCCACTCTGTTTATGGGTTACATGGTCACTCCACTCTGTTTATGGGTTACATGGTCACTCCACTCTGTTTATGGGTTACATGGTCACTCCACTCTGTTTATGGGTCACTCCACATGGTCACTCCACTCTGTTTATGGGTTACATGGTCACTCCACTCTGTTTATGGGTTACATGGTCACTCCACTCTGTTTATGGGTTACATGGTCACTCCACTCTGTTTATGGGTTACATGGGTTACATGGTCACTCCACTCTGTTTATGGGTTACATGGTCACTCCACTCTGTTTATGGGTTACATGGTCACTCCACTCTGTTTATGGGTTACATGGTCACTCCACTCTGTTTATGGGTTACATGGTCACTCCACTCTGTTTATGGGTTACATGGTCACTCCACTCTGTTTATGGGTTACATGGTCACTCCACTCTGTTTATGGGTTACATGGTCACTCCACTCTGTTTATGGGTTACATGGTCACTCCACTCTGTTTATGGGTTACATGGTCACTCCACTCTGTTTATGGGTTACATGGTCACTCCACTCTGTTTATGGGTTACATGGTCACTCCACTCTGTTTATGGGTTACATGGTCACTCCACTCTGTTTATGGGTTACATGGTCACTCCACTCTGTTTATGGGTTACATGGTCACTCCACTCTGTTTATGGGTTACATGGTCACTCCACTCTGTTTATGGGTTACATGGTCACTCCACTCTGTTTATGGGTTACATGGTCACTCCACTCTGTTTATGGGTTACATGGTCACTCCACTCTGTTTATGGGTTACATGGTCACTCCACTCTGTTTATGGGTTACATGGTCACTCCACTCTGTTTATGGGTTACATGGTCACTCCACTCTGTTTATGGGTTACATGGTCACTCCACTCTGTTTATGGGTTACATGGTCACTCCTTATGGGTTACATGGTCACTCCACTCTGTTTATGGGTTACATGGTCACTCCACTCTGTTTATGGGTTACATGGTCACTCCACTCTGTTTATGGGTTACATGGTCACTCCACTCTGTTTATGGGTTACATGGTCACTCCACTCTGTTTATGGGTTACATGGTCACTCCACTCTGTTTATGGGTTACATGGTCACTCCACTCTGTTTATGGGTTACATGGTCACTCCACTCTGTTTATGGGTTCCACTCTGTCACTCCACTCTGTTTATGGGTTACATGGTCACTCCACTCTGTTTATGGGTTACATGGTCACTCCACTCTGTTTATGGGTTACATGGTCACTCCACTCTGTTTATGGGTTACATGGTCACTCCACTCTGTTTATGGGTTACATGGTCACTCCACTCTGTTTATGGGTTACATGGTCACTCCACTCTGTTTATGGGTTACATGGTCACTCCACTCTGTTTATGGGTTACATGGTCACTCCACTCTGTTTATGGGTTACATGGTCACTCCACTCTGTTTATGGGTTACATGGTCACTCCACTCTGTTTATGGGTTACATGGTCACTCCACTCTGTTTATGGGTTACATGGTCACTCCACTCTGTTTATGGGTTACATGGTCACTCCACTCTGTTTATGGGTTACATGGTCACTCCACTCTGTTTATGGGTTACATGGTCACTCCACTCTGTTTATGGGTTACATGGTCACTCCACTCTGTTTATGGGTTACATGGTCACTCCACTCTGTTTATGGGTTACATGGTCACTCCACTCTGTTTATGGGTTACATGGTCACTCCACTCTGTTTATGGGTTACATGGTCACTCCACTCTGTTTATGGGTTCTGTTTACATGGTCACTCCACTCTGTTTATGGGTTACATGGTCACTCCACTCTGTTTATGGGTTACATGGTCACTCCACTCTGTTTATGGGTTACATGGTCACTCCACTCTGTTTATGGGTTACATGGTCACTCCACTCTGTTTATGGGTTACATGGTCACTCCACTCTGTTTATGGGTTACATGGTCACTCCACTCTGTTTATGGGTTACATGGTCACTCCACTCTGTTTATGGGTTACATGGTCACTCCACTCTGTTTATGGGTTACATGGTCACTCCACTCTGTTTATGGGTTACATGGTCACTCCACTCTGTTTATGGGTTACATGGTCACTCCACTCTGTTTATGGGTTACATGGTCACTCCACTCTGTTTATGGGTTACATGGTCACTCCACTCTGTTTATGGGTTACATGGTCACTCCACTCTGTTTATGGGTTACATGGTCACTCCACTCTGTTTATGGGTTACATGGTCACTCCACTCTGTTTATGGGTTACATGGTCACTCCACTCTGTTTATGGGTTACATGGTCACTCCACTCTGTTTATGGGTTACATGGTCACTCTGTTTATGGGTTCTCTGTTTATGGGTTACATGGTCACTCCACTCTGTTTATGGGTTACATGGTCACTCCACTCTGTTTATGGGTTACATGGTCACTCCACTCTGTTTATGGGTTACATGGTCACTCCACTCTGTTTATGGGTTACATGGTCACTCCACTCTGTTTATGGGTTACATGGTCACTCCACTCTGTTTATGGGTTACATGGTCACTCCACTCTGTTTATGGGTTACATGGTCACTTATATATTATATATACTACAATTTAATAAATGCTATTTCTGGGGGCGTAAGTGGCGTAGTCGTTAAACTTTAATTTCGGCACGTCTTGTAACCCGTTCCCACTGATAACCCTTTCTTTCACGCGGGTCTCAGCAATGCTGAGTGAAACACCAGCCAAGCAGCTTGGTGGTCCAGTGGTTAAAGAAAGGGTCTTGATACCAGGAGGTTCTGTGTGTGACCCACACTCACGTTCGTGGCAATGGACCCTGAGAACACGAGGTAGGGGAAACCCTAATGCGGAACTTCGGGCATACCTCTTGACCTAGGTGTAATTGACGTCCACTAGGCCGCTATGGTGGGATCAGACACGTTTACAACCTATCTTTCCCCCGATTGTACTGGTCTAATACTTCCGGCAAGGACTAATTAATAACAATAATAATTGAATTAATAACAGTAATAATTGAATTAATAACAATAATAATCAAATTTATGAAAATACTTGAATGTCGGTTTTCCCATTTCTAATCTTCCTCTCTCAGCTCCAGTGACTGTGGATCCCAAGAGAGCACATTGTGCTCTGATACTGTCTCAGGATCTATCAAGTGTGAGAGAGAGTGATGAGAGTGATAACAGACAGCAGCTTCCTGACGACCCAGAGCGGTTTGATTGCTGTGGTGCTGGGCTCTGAGGGAAGACACTGCTGGGACGTGGAAGTGGGAAACAAAAGTTACTGGCATCTGGGTTTGACA
>NW_024474230.1:0-50248 GCF_017654505.1 Polyodon spathula | reverse complement strand
AGGAGAGAGAGAGAGGGGAGAGGAAGAGAGAGAGAGAGAAAGAGAGAGAGAGAGAGGAGAGAGGGAGGTGCAGGAGAGAGGGAGAGGAGGGAGAGGGGTTGAGAGTGAGAGGAGACCTGGAGAGGAGAGGAGGAGGAGAGGGGGAGGAGAGAGAGGGAGAGGAGAAAGGGAGAGTGAGAGGAGAGAAAGAGAGGAGAGAGAGGAGAGGAGAGAGGAGAGAGAGAGAAGAGAGAGGAGAGGAGAGAGGAGAGGAGAGAGGAGAGGAGAGAGAGGGAGAGGAGAGAGGAGAGAGGAGAGAGGAGAGAGGAGAGAGGAGAGAGGAGAGGGTGAGAGAGAGGAGAGAGGGAGGAGAGAGGGGTGAGTGAGAGGAGGACCTGGAGAGGAGAGAGGGACCTGTGGAGAGAGAGGAGAGAGGGGTGAGTGAGAGGAGAGAGAGAGAGAGAGAGAGAGAGAGAGAGAGGGGGAGATGAGTGAGAGGAGACAGGCGACCTACGGAGAGAGAGAGAGGAGGGGGTGAGTGAGAGGAAGATGGACCTCTCCTCTTTCTCTCTATCTACCTGGCGACACCGTCTAGGAGAGAGAGAGAGAGCGTAGGACGTGCAGGAGTGAGAGGAGAGATCACCACTGGAGGAGGAGAGAGGAGAAGAGGGGTCTGGGAGAAGAGGAGCCATGGAGAGAGAGAGAGAGGAGAGAGGTGACTGGAGGAGAGGAAGAGAGGGTAGTGATGTGAGAGGAGAGAGAGGAGAGATGGACCTGCAGAGAGAGAGGAGAGAGGGGTGAGTGAGAGGAGGACCTGGAGAGGAGAGAGAGAGAGGAGAGATGGACCTGTGAGAGGAGACCTGGAGAGGAGATCAAGAGAGGAGAGATGGACTAGAATGAGAGGAGAGAGAGAGGAGGAGAGAGAGGAGAGGAGAGAGGAGAGGACCTGAGAGAGAGGAGAGAGGGGTGAGTGAGAGGAGACCTGGAGAGGAGAGAGAGAGGAGAGAGAGGAGAGAGAGAGAGAGGAGAGAGGGGTGAGTGAGGGGAGACCTGGAGAGGAGAGAGAGAGAGGAGAGAGGGACTGCGGAGAGAGAGGAGAGAGGGGAGTGAGAGGAGAGGAGAGGAGAGAGGGGAGAGGAGAGAGAGGAGAGATAGAGAGAGAGAGAGAGGAGACCTGGAGAGGAGAGAGAGAGAGGAGAGAGAGAGCGAGGGATAGAGGAGAGAGAAGGAGAGAGGAGTGAGAGAGGAGACCTGGAGGAGAGAGAGGGGGTGGAGAGAGAGAGAGAGAGAGAGAGAGAGAGAGAGAAGAAAGAGAGAGAGAGGGGAGAGGGGTGAGAGAGAGTCCTGGAGGAGAGAGGACCTCAGAGCGAGCGGAGAGTGGAGAGAAGCCTCAGGCGACGCGAGAGAGAGGCGAGGGAGGGTGAGTGAAGGAGACCTGAGAGGCGACAAGAGAGGAGGAGAGGGGAACTGTGGAGAGAGAGAGGAGATCTGGGGAGAGGAGAGAGAGGAGAGGAGGGGAGAGTGAGAGAGGAGAGACCTGGAGAGGAGGGAGAGAGAGAGGAGAGAGGAGGGAGAGAGAGAGGAGAGAGAGAGAGAGAGGAGAGAGAGAGGAGAGAGGGAAGACTGGAGAGAGGACTATCTCTCTCTAGGGAAGAGAGAGAGCGACCTAGAGAGAGACTAGAGTGGAGGAGAGAGAGAGGAGAGAGAGAGAGGAGAGAGAGAGGGAGAGGGGAGACCTGTGAGGAGAGAGAGGAGAGAGGGGTGAGTGAGAGGAGAGACCTGGAGAGGAGAGAGAGAGGAGAGAGGGAAGAGAGAGAGGAGAGAGAGAGAGAGGACGGAGAGAGGAGAGAGGAGACCTGGAGAGAGAGAGAGGAGAGAGGGGTGAGTGAGGGGAGACCTGGAGAGGAGAGAGAGAGAGGGAGAGAGGGGAGAGAGAGGAGAGAGGGGAGAGAGAGAGGAGAGAGAGAGAGGAGAGAGAGAGAGAGAGGAGAGGAGAGTGAGAGAGAGAGAGACCTGGAGAGAGAGAGAGAGAGGAGAGAGGTGTGAGAGAGGGGAGACCCGGAGGAGAGAGAGAGAGAGAGGAGAGATGACGTGGAGAGAGAGGAGAGAGAGAGGAGTGAGAGAGAGGAGAGATGGACCTGCAGGAGAGAGAGAGAGAGAGGAGAGAGTGAGAGGAGACCTGGAGAGGAGAGAGGGGAGTGAGAGAGAGAGGACCTGGAGAGAGAGAGGAGAGAGGGGTGAGTGAGAGGAGGACCTGGAGAGGAGAGAGAGAGAGGAGAGAGGGACTGTGATGAGTGAGAGGAGGACTCGAGCGGAGAGAGGAGAGGAGAGCGGGAGTGCGTGAGGGGGAGAGACCTGGCGTTGAGGAGAGAAGAGGCGAGAACCTGTGGAGAGAGGGCAGAGATGGACCTGCAGAGAGACGAGGAGAGGGGTGAGTGAGGAAGAGGGACAGGAGACCTGGAGAGGAGACCTGTGAGAGAGAGGGGTGCTGTGAGAGGAGAGATGGAGGCGAGGGGTGAGAGGAGAGAGAGAGAGGAGGAGAGAGAGAGAGAGGAGAGGAGGAGAGGAGAGAGAGACCTGAGGAGAGAGGAGTAGTAGAGGAGAGGAGAGGAGAGAGAGAGGAGAGGAGAGAGAGGAGCTCGAGGAGAGAGTGCGAGTCGACGGTTCGAGAGTATAGCCGGCACCGAATCCAACCGAGGGAGAGAGAGGCACTGGCATTTCCTGTCCCGAGAGAGGAGAGCGGACCTGCTGCTCAGGGAGAGAGAGAGTAGAGAGAGAACTGAGAGAGAGGAGAACATGGAGAGAGAGAGAGAGAGAGAGGAGTGAGGGGTACGAGAGAGGAGACCTCTGAGAGGAGAGGTAGAGAGCACTAGAGAAAGAGGTGTTGGTGAGTAGAGGCACTAATCTGATGGGTGTTGGTAGAGCAGAGACTAGGAGAGAGGTGACTGTGGACAGGAAACCACACCCCATTTCCTGTCCGCACAGGAAAAGCGTACCTGGAGAGGCACTAGAGAGATGGAGTGCTGGTATAGCGGCACTAATGGAGAGAGGGGGGAGAGTGAGAGGAGAGTTGGACCTGCAGAGAGAGAGGAGAGGAGAGGTGAGTGAGGTGTTGGTATAGCAGCACTAATCTGATGGGTGTTGGTATAGCGGCACTAGTCTGATGGGTGTTGGTATAGCGGCACTAGTCTGATGGGTGTTGGTATAGCGGCACTAATCTGATGGGTGCTGGTATAGCGGCACTAATCTGATAGGTGCTGGTATAGCGGCACTAATCTGATAGGTGCTGGTATAGCGGCACTAATCTGATGGGTGTTGGTATAGCAGCACTAATCTGATGGGTGTTGGTATAGCGGCACTAGATCTGATGGGTGAGAGAGGTATAGCGGCACTAATCTGATGGGTGTTGGTATAGCGGCACTAGTCTGATGGGTGTTGGTATAGCAGCACTAATCTGATGGGTGTTGGTATAGCGGCACTAATCTGATGGGTGTTGGTATAGCGGCACTAATCTGATGGGTGTTGGTATAGCGGCACTAATCTGATAGGTGCTGGTATAGCGGCACTAATCTGATAGGTGTTGGTATAGCGGCACTAATCTGATGGGTGTTGGTATAGCGGCACTAATCTGATGGGTGCTGGTATAGCGGCACTAATCTGATAGGTGCTGGTATAGCGGCACTAATCTGATGGGTGCTGATAGAGGAGCTGGGGTATAGCGGCACTAATCTGATGGGTGTTGGTATAGCGGCACTAATCTGATGGGTGCTGGTATAGCGGCACTAATCTGATGGGTGTTGGTATAGCGGCACTAATCTGATGGGTGCTGGTATAGCAGCACTAATCTGATGGGTGTTGGTATAGCGGCACTAATCTGATGGGTGTTGGTATAGCGGCACTAATCTGATGGGTGTTGGTATAGCAGCACTAATCTGATGATGGTGTTGGTATAGCGGCACTAATCTGATGGGTGCTGGTATAGCGGCACTAATCTGATGGGTGCTGGTATAGCGGCACTAATCTGATGGGTGCTGGTATAGCAGCACTAATCTGATGGGTGTTGGTATAGCGGCACTAATCTGATAGGGTGCTGGTATAGCGGCACTAATCTGATGGGTGCTGGTATAGCGGCACTAATCTGATAGGTGCTGGTATAGTATAGCGGCACTAATCTGATAGGTGCTGGTATAGCGGCACTAATCTGATGGGTGTTGGTATAGCGGCACTAATCTGATGGGTGCTGGTATAGCGGCACTAATCTGATAGGTGCTGGTATAGCGGCACTAATCTGATAGGTGCTGGTATAGCGGCACTAATCTGATGGGTGCTGGTATAGCGGCACTAATCTGATGGGTGTTGGTATAGCGGCACTAATCTGATGGGTGTTGGTATAGCGGCACTAATCTGATAGGTGCTGGTATAGCGGCACTAATCTGATGGGTGTTGGTATAGCGGCACTAATCTGATGGGTGTTGGTATAGCGGCACTAATCTGATGGGTGCTGGTATAGCGGCACTAATCTGATAGGTGCTGGTATAGCGGCACTAATCTGATAGGTGCTGGTATAGCGGCACTAATCTGATAGGTGTTGGTATAGCGGCACTAATCTGATGGGTGTTGGTATAGCGGCACTAATCTGATGGGTGCTGGTATAGCGGCACTAATCTGATGGGTGTTGGTATAGCGGCACTAATCTGATGGGTGTTGGTATAGCGGCACTAATCTGATGGGTGTTGGTATAGCGGCACTAATCTGATGGGTGTTGGTATAGCGGCACTAATCTGATGGGTGTTGGTATAGCGGCACTAATCTGATGGGTGTTGGTATAGCGGCACTAATCTGATGGGTGTTGGTATAGCGGCACTAATCTGATGGGTGCTGGTATAGCGGCACTAATCTGATGGGTGTTGGTATAGCGGCACTAATCTGATGGGTGCTGGTATAGCGGCACTAATCTGATGGGTGTTGGTATAGCAGCACTAATCTGATGGGTGCTGGTATAGCGGCACTAATCTGATGGGTGCTGGTATAGCGGCACTAATCTGATGGGTGTTGGTATAGCGGCACTAATCTGATGGGTGTTGGTATAGCGGCACTAATCTGATGGGTGTTGGTATAGCGGCACTAATCTGATGGGTGCTGGTATAGCGGCACTAATCTGATAGGTGCTGGTATAGCGGCACTAATCTGATGGGTGCTGGTATAGCGGCACTAATCTGATGGGTGTTGGTATAGCGGCACTAATCTGATGGGTGCTGGTATAGCGGCACTAATCTGATGGGTGCTGGTATAGCGGCACTAATCTGATGGGTGTTGGTATAGCAGCACTAATCTGATGGGTGCTGGTATAGCGGCACTAATCTGATAGGTGCTGGTATAGCGGCACTAATCTGATGGGTGTTGGTATAGCGGCACTAATCTGATGGGTGTTGGTATAGCGGCACTAATCTGATAGGTGCTGGTATAGCGGCACTAATCTGATAGGTGCTGGTATAGCGGCACTAATCTGATAGGTGCTGGTATAGCGGCACTAATCTGATAGGTGCTGGTATAGCGGCACTAATCTGATAGGTGCTGGTATAGCGGCACTAATCTGATAGGTGCTGGTATAGCGGCACTAATCTGATAGGTGCTGGTATAGCGGCACTAATCTGATAGGTGCTGGTATAGCGGCACTAATCTGATGGGTGCTGGTATAGCGGCACTAATCTGATAGGTGCTGGTATAGCGGCACTAATCTGATAGGTGCTGGTATAGCGGCACTAATCTGATAGGTGCTGGTATAGCGGCACTAATCTGATAGGTGCTGGTATAGCGGCACTAATCTGATAGGTGCTGGTATAGCGGCACTAATCTGATAGGTGCTGGTATAGCGGCACTAATCTGATAGGTGCTGGTATAGCGGCACTAATCTGATAGGTGCTGGTATAGCGGCACTAATCTGATAGGTGCTGGTATAGCGGCACTAATCTGATGGGTGCTGGTATAGCGGCACTAATCTGATAGGTGCTGGTATAGCGGCACTAATCTGATGGGTGTTGGTATAGCGGCACTAATCTGATGGGTGTTGGTATAGCGGCACTAATCTGATGGGTGCTGGTATAGCGGCACTAGTCTGATGGGTGTTGGTATAGCGGCACTAGTCTGATGGGTGTTGGTATAGCGGCACTAGTCTGATGGGTGTTGGTATAGCGGCACTAATCTGATGGGTGTTGGTATAGCGGCACTAATCTGATGGGTGCTGGTATAGCGGCACTAATCTGATGGGTGTTGGTATAGCGGCACTAATCTGATGGGTGTTGGTATAGCGGCACTAATCTGATGGGTGTTGGTATAGCGGCACTAATCTGATGGGTGTTGGTATAGCGGCACTAATCTGATGGGTGTTGGTATAGCGGCACTAATCTGATGGGTGTTGGTATAGCAGCACTAATCTGATGGGTGTTGGTATAGCGGCACTAATCTGATGGGTGTTGGTATAGCAGGCACTAATCTGATGGGTGTTGGTATAGCAGGCACTAATCTGATGGGTGTTGGTATAGCAGGCACTAATCTGATGGGTGTTGGTATAGCAGGCACTAATCTGATGGGTGTTGGTATAGCGGCACTAATCTGATGGGTGTTGGTATAGCAGGCACTAATCTGATGGGTGTTGGTATAGCAGCACTAATCTGATGGGTGTTAATCTCTGATGGGTGTTGGTATAGCAGCACTAATCTGATGGGTGTTGGTATAGCGGCACTAATCTGATGGGTGTTGGTATAGCAGGCACTAATCTGATGGGTGCTGGTATAGCAGGCTAATCTCACTGTAATCTGCTCTAGACAGGTGTCTCACACAGTGTATAGCACAGCACTAATCTGATACACAGTTGGTATACACAGAGCACTAATCTGATGGGTGTTGGTATAGCGGCTCAGGGGGGGCTCACACAGTGTAATACACACAGACAGGCTCTCTCACACAGTGTAATGGTATAGCAGGCACTCTCACTGATACACAGGTAATGGTATAGCAGGCTCTCTCACACAGTGTAATACACAGAGACAGGCTCTCTCACACAGTGTAATACACAGAGACAGGCTCTCTCACACAGTGTAATACACAGGCACTCACACAGTGTAATACACAGGACAGGCTCTCTCACACAGTGTAATACACAGAGACAGGCTCTCTCACACAGTGTAATACACAGGACAGGCTCTCTCACACAGTGTAATACACAGAGACAGGCTCTCTCACACAGTGTAATACACAGAGACAGGCTCTCTCACACAGTGTAATACACACAGACAGGCTCTCTCACACAGTGTAATACACAGAGACAGGCTCTCTCACACAGTGTAATACACAGAGACAGGCTCTCTCACACAGTGTAATACACACAGACGGCTCTCTCACACAGTGTAATACACAGAGACAGGCTCTCACAATACACAGAGACAGGCTCTCTCACACAGTGTAATACACAGAGACAGGCTCTCTCAGTGTAATACACAGAGACAGGCTCTCTCACACAGTGTAATACACAGAGACAGGCTCTCTCACACAGTGTAATACAGGCAGGCTCTCTCACACAGTGTAATACACAGAGACAGGCTCTCTCACACAGTGTAATACACAGAGACAGGCTCTCTCACACAGTGTAATACACAGAGACAGGCTCTCTCACACAGTGTAATACACAGAGACAGGCTCTCTCACACAGTGTAATACACAGAGACAGGCTCTCTCACACAGTGTAATACACAGAGACAGGCTCTCTCACACAGTGTAATACACAGAGACAGGCTCTCTCACACAGTGTAATACACAGAGACAGGCTCTCTCACACAGTGTAATACACAGAGACAGGCTCTCTCACACAGTGTAATACACAGAGACAGGCTCTCTCACACAGTGTAATACACAGAGACAGGCTCTCTCACACAGTGTAATACACAGAGACAGGCTCTCTCACACAGTGTAATACACAGAGACAGGCTCTCTCACACAGTGTAATACACAGAGACAGGCTCTCTCACACAGTGTAATACACAGAGACAGGCTCTCTCACACAGTGTAATACACAGAGACAGGCTCTCTCACACAGTGTAATACACAGAGACAGGCTCTCTCACACAGTGTAATACACAGAGTCTCTCACACAGTGTAATACACAGAGACAGGCTCTCTCACACAGTGTAATACACAGAGACAGGCTCTCTCACACAGTGTAATACACACAGACAGGCTCTCTCACACAGTGTAATACACACAGACAGGCTCTCTCACACAGTGTAATACACACAGACAGGCTCTCTCACACAGTGTAATACACACAGACAGGCTCTCTCACACAGTGTAATACACAGAGACAGGCTCTCTCACACAGTGTAATACACAGAGACAGGCTCTCTCACACAGTGTAATACACACAGACAGGCTCTCTCACACAGTGTAATACACAGAGACAGGCTCTCTCACACAGTGTAATACACAGACAGGCTCTCTCACACAGTGTAATACACAGAGACAGGCTCTCTCACACAGTGTAATACACAGAGACAGGCTCTCTCACACAGTGTAATACACAGAGACAGGCTCTCTCACACAGTGTAATACACAGAGACAGGCTCTCTCACACAGTGTAATACACAGAGACAGGCTCTCTCACACAGTGTAATACACAGAGACAGGCTCTCTCACACAGTGTAATACACAGAGACAGGCTCTCTCACACAGTGTAATACACAGAGACAGGCTCTCTCACACAGTGTAATACACAGAGACAGGCTCTCTCACACAGTGTAATACACAGAGACAGGCTCTCTCACACAGTGTAATACACAGAGACAGGCTCTCTCACACAGTGTAATACACAGAGACAGGCTCTCTCACACAGTGTAATACACAGAGACAGGCTCTCTCACACAGTGTAATACACAGAGACAGGCTCTCTCACACAGTGTAATACACAGAGACAGGCTCTCTCACACAGTGTAATACACAGAGACAGGCTCTCTCACACAGTGTAATACACAGAGACAGGCTCTCTCACACAGTGTAATACACAGAGACAGGCTCTCTCACACAGTGTAATACACAGGCTCTCTCACACAGTGTAATACACAGAGACAGGCTCTCTCACACAGTGTAATACACAGAGACAGGCTCTCTCACACAGTGTAATACACAGAGACAGGCTCTCTCACACAGTGTAATACACAGAGACAGGCTCTCTCACACAGTGTAATACACAGAGACAGGCTCTCTCACACAGTGTAATACACAGAGACAGGCTCTCTCACACAGTGTAATACACAGAGACAGGCTCTCTCACACAGTGTAATACACAGAGACAGGCTCTCTCACACAGTGTAATACACAGAGACAGGCTCTCTCACACAGTGTAATACACAGAGACAGGCTCTCTCACACAGTGTAATACACAGAGACAGGCTCTCTCACACAGTGTAATACACAGAGACAGGCTCTCTCACACAGTGTAATACACAGAGACAGGCTCTCTCACACAGTGTAATACACAGAGACAGGCTCTCTCACACAGTGTAATACACAGAGACAGGCTCTCTCACACAGTGTAATACACAGAGACAGGCTCTCTCACACAGTGTAATACACAGAGACAGGCTCTCTCACACAGTGTAATACACAGAGACAGGCTCTCTCACACAGTGTAATACACAGAGACAGGCTCTCTCACACAGTGTAATACACAGAGACAGGCTCTCTCACACAGTGTAATACACAGAGACAGGCTCTCTCACACAGTGTAATACACAGAGACACACAGTCTCTCACACAGTGCTAATACACAGTGTAATACACAGAGGCTCTCTCACACAGTGTAATACACAGAGACAGGCTCTCTCACACAGTGTAATACACAGAGACAGGCTCTCTCACACAGTGTAATACACAGAGACAGGCTCTCTCACACAGTGTAATACACAGAGACAGGCTCTCTCACACAGTGTAATACACAGAGACAGGCTCTCTCACACAGTGTAATACACAGAGACAGGCTCTCTCACACAGTGTAATACACAGAGACAGGCTCTCTCACACAGTGTAATACACAGAGACAGGCTCTCTCACACAGTGTAATACACAGAGACAGGCTCTCTCACACAGTGTAATACACAGAGACAGGCTCTCTCACACAGTGTAATACACAGAGACAGGCTCTCTCACACAGTGTAATACACAGAGACAGGCTCTCTCACACAGTGTAATACACAGAGACAGGCTCTCTCACACAGTGTAATACACAGAGACAGGCTCTCTCACACAGTGTAATACACAGAGACAGGCTCTCTCACACAGTGTAATACACAGAGACAGGCTCTCTCACACAGTGTAATACACAGAGACAGGCTCTCTCACACAGTGTAATACACAGAGACAGGCTCTCTCACACAGTGTAATACACAGAGACAGGCTCTCTCACACAGTGTAATACACAGACAGGCTCTCTCACACAGTGTAATACACAGAGACAGGCTCTCTCACACAGTGTAATACACAGAGACAGGCTCTCTCACACAGTGTAATACACAGAGACAGGCTCTCTCACACAGTGTAATACACAGAGACAGGCTCTCTCACACAGTGTAATACACAGAGACAGGCTCTCTCACACAGTGTAATACACAGAGACAGGCTCTCTCACACAGTGTAATACACAGAGACAGGCTCTCTCACACAGTGTAATACACAGAGACAGGCTCTCTCACACAGTGTAATACACAGAGACAGGCTCTCTCACACAGTGTAATACACAGAGACAGGCTCTCTCACACAGTGTAATACACAGAGACAGTGTAATACACAGGCTCTCTCACACAGTGTAATACACAGAGACAGGCTCTCTCACACAGTGTAATACACAGAGACAGGCTCTCTCACACAGTGTAATACACAGAGACAGGCTCTCTCACACAGTGTAATACACAGAGACAGGCTCTCTCACACAGTGTAATACACAGAGACAGGCTCTCTCACACAGTGTAATACACAGAGACAGGCTCTCTCACACAGTGTAATACACAGAGACAGGCTCTCTCACACAGTGTAATACACAGAGACAGGCTCTCTCACACAGTGTAATACACAGAGACAGGCTCTCTCACACAGTGTAATACACAGAGACAGGCTCTCTCACACAGTGTAATACACAGAGACAGGCTCTCTCACACAGTGTAATACACAGAGACAGGCTCTCTCACACAGTGTAATACACAGAGACAGGCTCTCTCACACAGTGTAATACACAGAGACAGGCTCTCTCACACAGTGTAATACACAGAGACAGGCTCTCTCACACAGTGTAATACACAGAGACAGGCTCTCTCACACAGTGTAATACACAGAGACAGGCTCTCTCACACAGTGTAATACACAGAGACAGGCTCTCTCACACAGTGTAATACACAGAGACAGGCTCTCTCACACAGTGTAATACACAGAGACAGGCTCTCTCACACAGTGTAATACACAGAGACAGGCTCTCTCACACAGTGTAATACACAGAGACAGGCTCTCTCACACAGTGTAATACACAGAGACAGGCTCTCTCACACAGTGTAATACACAGAGACAGGCTCTCTCACACAGTGTAATACACAGAGACAGGCTCTCTCACACAGTGTAATACACAGAGACAGGCTCTCTCACACAGTGTAATACACAGAGACAGGCTCTCTCACACAGTGTAATACACAGAGACAGGCTCTCTCACACAGTGTAATACACAGAGACAGGCTCTCTCACACAGTGTAATACACAGAGACAGGCTCTCTCACACAGTGTAATACACAGAGACAGGCTCTCTCACACAGTGTAATACACAGAGACAGGCTCTCTCACACAGTGTAATACACAGAGACAGGCTCTCTCACACAGTGTAATACACAGAGACAGGCTCTCTCACACAGTGTAATACACAGAGACAGGCTCTCTCACACAGTGTAATACACAGAGACAGGCTCTCTCACACAGTGTAATACACAGAGACAGGCTCTCTCACACAGTGTAATACACAGAGACAGGCTCTCTCACACAGTGTAATACACAGAGACAGGCTCTCTCACACAGTGTAATACACAGAGACAGGCTCTCTCACACAGTGTAATACACAGAGACAGGCTCTCTCACACAGTGTAATACACAGAGACAGGCTCTCTCACACAGTGTAATACACAGAGACAGGCTCTCTCACACAGTGTAATACACAGAGACAGGCTCTCTCACACAGTGTAATACACAGAGACAGGCTCTCTCACACAGTGTAATACACAGAGACAGGCTCTCTCACACAGTGTAATACACAGGCTCTCTCACACAGTGTAATACACAGAGACAGGCTCTCTCACACAGTGTAATACACAGAGACAGGCTCTCTCACACAGTGTAATACACAGAGACAGGCTCTCTCACACAGTGTAATACACAGAGACAGGCTCTCTCACACAGTGTAATACACAGAGACACAGTGCACAGAGACAGGCTCTCACACACAGTGTAATACACAGAGACAGGCTCTCTCACACAGTGTAATACACAGAGACAGGCTCTCACACACAGTGTAATACACAGAGACAGGCTCTCTCACACAGTGTAATACACAGAGACAGGCTCTCTCACACAGTGTAATACACAGAGACAGGCTCTCTCACACAGTGTAATACACAGAGACAGGCTCTCTCACACAGTGTAATACACAGAGACAGGCTCTCTCACACAGTGTAATACACAGAGACAGGCTCTCTCACACAGTGTAATACACAGAGACAGGCTCTCTCACACAGTGTAATACACAGAGACAGGCTCTCTCACACAGTGTAATACACAGAGACAGGCTCTCTCACACAGTGTAATACACAGGACAGGCTCTCTCACACAGTGTAATACACAGGCTCTCTCACACAGTGTAATACACAGAGACAGGCTCTCTCACACAGTGTAATACACAGAGACAGGCTCTCTCACACAGTGTAATACACAGACAGGCTCTCTCACACAGTGTAATACACAGGCTCTCAGGCTCAGGCACAGTCTCACACAGTGTCTCTCACACAGTGTAATACACAGAGGCTCTCTCACACAGTGTAATACACACAGACAGGCTCTCTCACACAGTGTAATACACAGAGACAGGCTCTCTCACACAGTGTAATACACAGAGACAGGCTCTCTCACACAGTGTAATACACAGAGACAGGCTCTCTCACACAGTGTAATACACAGAGACAGGCTCTCTCACACAGTGTAATACACAGAGACAGGCTCTCTCACACAGTGTAATACACAGAGACAGGCTCTCTCACACAGTGTAATACACAGAGACAGGCTCTCTCACACAGTGTAATACACAGAGACAGGCTCTCTCACACAGTGTAATACACAGAGACAGGCTCTCTCACACAGTGTAATACACAGAGACAGGCTCTCTCACACAGTGTAATACACAGAGACAGGCTCTCTCACACAGTGTAATACACAGAGACAGGCTCTCTCACACAGTGTAATACACAGAGACAGGCTCTCTCACACAGTGTAATACACAGAGACAGGCTCTCTCACACAGTGTAATACACAGAGACAGGCTCTCTCACACAGTGTAATACACAGAGACAGGCTCTCTCACACAGTGTAATACACAGGACTCTCTCACACAGTGTAATACACAGAGACAGGCTCTCTCACACAGTGTAATACACAGAGACAGGCTCTCTCACACAGTGTAATACACAGAGACAGGCTCTCTCACACAGTGTAATACACAGAGACAGGCTCTCTCACACAGTGTAATACACAGAGACAGGCTCTCTCACACAGTGTAATACACAGAGACAGGCTCTCTCACACAGTGTAATACACAGAGACAGGCTCTCTCACACAGTGTAATACACAGAGACAGGCTCTCTCACACAGTGTAATACACAGAGACAGGCTCTCTCACACAGTGTAATACACAGAGACAGGCTCTCTCACACAGTGTAATACACAGAGACAGGCTCTCTCACACAGTGTAATACACACAGACAGGCTCTCTCACACAGTGTAATACACAGAGACAGGCTCTCTCACACAGTGTAATACACACAGACAGGCTCTCTCACACAGTGTAATACACACAGACAGGCTCTCTCACACAGTGTAATACACAGAGACAGGCTCTCTCACACAGTGTAATACACAGAGACAGGCTCTCTCACACAGTGTAATACACAGGCTCTCTCACACAGTGTAATACACAGAGACAGGCTCTCTCACACAGTGTAATACACAGAGACAGGCTCTCTCACACAGTGTAATACACAGAGACAGGCTCTCTCACACAGTGTAATACACAGAGACAGGCTCTCTCACACAGTGTAATACACAGAGACAGGCTCTCTCACACAGTGTAATACACAGAGACAGGCTCTCTCACACAGTGTAATACACAGAGACAGGCTCTCTCACACACACAGTGTAATACACAGAGACAGGCTCTCTCACACAGTGTAATACACAGAGACAGGCTCTCTCACACAGTGTAATACACAGAGACAGGCTCTCTCACACAGTGTAATACACAGAGACAGGCTCTCTCACACAGTGTAATACACAGAGACAGGCTCTCTCACACAGTGTAATACACAGAGACAGGCTCTCTCACACAGTGTAATACACAGAGGGCTCTCTCACACAGTGTAATACACAGAGACAGGCTCTCTCACACAGTGTAATACACAGAGACAGGCTCTCTCACACAGTGTAATACACAGAGACAGGCTCTCTCACACAGTGTAATACACAGAGACAGGCTCTCTCACACAGTGTAATACACAGAGACAGGCTCTCTCACACAGTGTAATACACAGGCTCTCTCACACAGTGTAATACACAGGCTCTCTCACACAGTGTAATACACAGAGACAGGCTCTCTCACACAGTGTAATACACAGAGACAGGCTCTCTCACACAGTGTAATACAGGACAGGCTCTCCACACACAGTGTAATACACAGAGACAGGCTCTCTCACACAGTGTAATACACAGAGACAGGCTCTCTCACACAGTGTAATACATGATCTTGCACAGACCGAGCACCTGTAATACAAAATACAGACCGAGCATCAATACACTGAATACAGACCGAGCACCTCAATACAAAATACAGACCGAGCACCTCAATACAAAATACAGACCGAGCACCTCAATACAAAATACACAGTGTAATACACAGAGACAGACCGAGCACCACAATACAAAATACAGACCGAGCAACCACAATACAAAATACAGACCGAGCAACCACAATACAAAATACAGACCGAGCACCACAATACAAAATACAGACCGAGCACCTCAATACAAAATACAGACCGAGCACCTCAATACAAAATACAGACCGAGCAACCTCAATACAAAATACAGACCGAGCACCTCAATACAAAATACAGACCGAGCACCTCAATACAAAATACAGACCGAGCACCTCAATACAAAATACAGACCGAGCAAGCACAATACAAAATACAGACCGAGCACCTCAATACAAAATACAGACCGAGCACCTCAATACAAAATACAGACCGAGCACCTCAATACAAA
Source organism: Polyodon spathula (assembly GCF_017654505.1). Lineage (NCBI taxonomy): Eukaryota > Metazoa > Chordata > Actinopteri > Acipenseriformes > Polyodontidae > Polyodon > Polyodon spathula. The sequence continues at coordinate 34,663 of NW_024474230.1, read as the reverse complement.
ATACAGACCGAGCACCTCAATACAAAATACAGACCGAGCACCTCAATACAAAATACAGACCGAGCACCTCAATACAAAATACAGACCGAGCACCGAGCCTCAATACAAAATACAGACCGAGCACCTCAATACAAAATACAGACCGAGCACCTCAATACAAAATACAGACCGAGCACCTCAATACAAAATACAGACCGAGCACCTCAATACAAAATACAGACCGAGCACCTCAATACAAAATACAGACCGAGCACCTCAATACAAAATACAGACCGAGCACCTCAATACAAAATACAGACCGAGCACCACAATACAAAATACAGACCGAGCACCTCAATACAAAATACAGACCGAGCACCTCAATACAAAATACAGACCGAGCACCTCAATACAAAATACAGACCGAGCACCTCAATACAAAATACAGACCGAGCACCTCAATACAAAATACAGACCGAGCACCTCAATACAAAATACAGACCGAGCACCACAATCACAAAATACAGACCGAGCACCTCAATACAAAATACAGACCGAGCACCACAATACAAAATACAGACCGAGCAAAAATACAAAATACAGACCGAGCACCTCAATACAAAATACAGACCGAGCACCTCAATACAAAATACAGACCGAGCACCTCAATACAAAATACAGACCGAGCACCTCAATACAAAATACAGACCGAGCACCTCAATACAAAATACAGACCGAGCACCTCAATACAAAATACAGACCGAGCAACCACAATACAAAATACAGACCGAGCACCTCAATACAAAATACAGACCGAGCACCCACAATACAAAATACAGACCGAGCACCTCAATACAAAATACAGACCGAGCACCACAATACAAAATACAGACCGAGCACCTCAATACAAAATACAGACCGAGCACCTCAATACAAAATACAGACCGAGCACCTCAATACAAAATACAGACCGAGCACCTCAATACAAAATACAGACCGAGCACCTCAATACAAAATACAGACCGAGCAGCACAATACAAAATACAGACCGAGCACCTCAATACAAAATACAGACCGAGCACCTCAATACAAAATACAGACCGAGCGACCACAATACAAAATACAGACCGAGCACCTCAATACAAAATACAGACCGAGCACCACAATACAAAATACAGACCGAGCACCTCAATACAAAATACAGACCGAGCACCTCAATACAAAATACAGACCGAGCACCTCAATACAAAATACAGACCGAGCACCTCAATACAAAATACAGACCGAGCACCACAATACAAAATACAGACCGAGCACCACAATACAAAATACAGACCGAGCACCTCAATACAAAATACAGACCGAGCACCTCAATACAAAATACAGACCGAGCACCTCAATACAAAATACAGACCGAGCACCTCAATACAAAATACAGACCGAGCACCTCAATACAAAATACAGACCGAGCACCTCAATACAAAATACAGACCGAGCACCACAATACAAAATACAGACCGAGCAAGCACAATACAAAATACAGACCGAGCAACCACAATACAAAATACAGACCGAGCAAGCACAATACAAAATACAGACCGAGCACCTCAATACAAAATACAGACCGAGCACCTCAATACAAAATACAGACCGAGCACCTCAATACAAAATACAGACCGAGCACCTCAATACAAAATACAGACCGAGCACCTCAATACAAAATACAGACCGAGCACCTCAATACAAAATACAGACCGAGCACCTCAATACAAAATACAGACCGAGCACCTCAATACAAAATACAGACCGAGCACCACAATACAAAATACAGACCGAGCAACCACAATACAAAATACAGACCGAGCAACCACAATACAAAATACAGACCGAGCAACCACAATACAAAATACAGACCGAGCAACCACAATACAAAATACAGACCGAGCAACCACAATACAAAATACAGACCGAGCAACCACAATACAAAATACAGACCGAGCAACCACAATACAAAATACAGACCGAGCAACCACAATACAAAATACAGACCGAGCAACCACAATACAAAATACAGACCGAGCAAGCACAATACAAAATACAGACCGAGCACCTCAATACAAAATACAGACCGAGCACCACAATACAAAATACAGACCGAGCACCTCAATACAAAATACAGACCGAGCACCTCAATACAAAATACAGACCGAGCACCTCAATACAAAATACAGACCGAGCACCACAATACAAAATACAGACCGAGCACCTCAATACAAAATACAGACCGAGCACCTCAATACAAAATACAGACCGAGCACCACAATACAAAATACAGACCGAGCACCACAATACAAAATACAGACCGAGCGAGCACAATACAAAATACAGACCGAGCACCTCAATACAAAATACAGACCGAGCACCTCAATACAAAATACAGACCGAGCACCTCAATACAAAATACAGACCGAGCAACCTCAATACAAAATACAGACCGAGCACCACAATACAAAATACAGACCGAGCACCTCAATACAAAATACAGACCGAGCACCTCAATACAAAATACAGACCGAGCACCACAATACAAAATACAGACCGAGCACCACAATACAAAATACAGACCGAGCACCTCAATACAAAATACAGACCGAGCACCTCAATACAAAATACAGACCGAGCACCTCAATACAAAATACAGACCGAGCACCTCAATACAAAATACAGACCGAGCACCTCAATACAAAATACAGACCGAGCACCACAATACAAAATACAGACCGAGCACCACAATACAAAATACAGACCGAGCACCTCAATACAAAATACAGACCGAGCACCACAATACAAAATACAGACCGAGCGACCACAATACAAAATACAGACCGAGCAACCACAATACAAAATACAGACCGAGCACCACAATACAAAATACAGACCGAGCACCTCAATACAAAATACAGACCGAGCACCTCAATACAAAATACAGACCGAGCACCTCAATACAAAATACAGACCGAGCACCTCAATACAAAATACAGACCGAGCACCACAATACAAAATACAGACCGAGCACCTCAATACAAAATACAGACCGAGCACCTCAATACAAAATACAGACCGAGCACCTCAATACAAAATACAGACCGAGCACCTCAATACAAAATACAGACCGAGCACCTCAATACAAAATACAGACCGAGCACCTCAATACAAAATACAGACCGAGCACCTCAATACAAAATACAGACCGAGCACCTCAATACAAAATACAGACCGAGCACCTCAATACAAAATACAGACCGAGCACCTCAATACAAAATACAGACCGAGCACCTCAATACAAAATACAGACCGAGCACCTCAATACAAAATACAGACCGAGCACCTCAATACAAAATACAGACCGAGCACCTCAATACAAAATACAGACCGAGCACCTCAATACAAAATACAGACCGAGCACCACAATACAAAATACAGACCGAGCACCTCAATACAAAATACAGACCGAGCACCTCAATACAAAATACAGACCGAGCACCTCAATACAAAATACAGACCGAGCACCTCAATACAAAATACAGACCGAGCACCTCAATACAAAATACAGACCGAGCACCTCAATACAAAATACAGACCGAGCACCTCAATACAAAATACAGACCGAGCACCTCAATACAAAATACAGACCGAGCACCACAATACAAAATACAGACCGAGCACCACAATACAAAATACAGACCGAGCAAGCACAATACAAAATACAGACCGAGCACCACAATACAAAATACAGACCGAGCACCTCAATACAAAATACAGACCGAGCACCTCAATACAAAATACAGACCGAGCGAGCACAATACAAAATACAGACCGAGCACCTCAATACAAAATACAGACCGAGCACCTCAATACAAAATACAGACCGAGCACCTCAATACAAAATACAGACCGAGCACCACAATACAAAATACAGACCGAGCACCACAATACAAAATACAGACCGAGCACCACAATACAAAATACAGACCGAGCACCTCAATACAAAATACAGACCGAGCACCTCAATACAAAATACAGACCGAGCACCTCAATACAAAATACAGACCGAGCAAGCACAATACAAAATACAGACCGAGCACCACAATACAAAATACAGACCGAGCACCTCAATACAAAATACAGACCGAGCACCTCAATACAAAATACAGACTGAGCACCTCAATACAAAATACAGACCGAGGTCAGCCTGATTATCAACACACTGCAGAGACAGCGAAGGTCAGCCTGATTATCGACACACTGCAGAGACAGCGAAGGTCAGCCTGATTATCGACACACTGCAGAGACAGCGAAGGTCAGCCTGATTATCGACACACTGCAGAGACAGCGAAGGTCAGCCTGATTATCAACACACTGCAGAGACAGCGAAGGTCAGCCTGATTATCAACACACTGCAGAGACAGCGAAGGTCAGCCTGATTATCGACACACTGCAGAGACAGCGAAGGTCAGCCTGATTATCAACACACTGCAGAGACAGCGAAGGTCAGCCTGATTATCAACACACTGCAGAGACAGCGAAGGTCAGCCTGATTATCAACACACTGCAGAGACAGCGAAGGTCAGCCTGATTATCAACACACTGCAGAGACAGCGAAGGTCAGCCTGATTATCGACACACTGCAGAGACAGCGAAGGTCAGCCTGATTATCGACACACTGCAGAGACAGCGAAGGTCAGCCTGATTATCGACACACTGCAGAGACAGCGAAGGTCAGCCTGATTATCGACACACTGCAGAGACAGCGAAGGTCAGCCTGATTATCGACACACTGCAGAGACAGCGAAGGTCAGCCTGATTATCGACACACTGCAGAGACAGCGAAGGTCAGCCTGATTATCAACACACTGCAGAGACAGCGAAGGTCAGCCTGATTATCAACACACTGCAGAGACAGCGAAGGTCAGCCTGATTATCAACACACTGCAGAGACAGCGAAGGTCAGCCTGATTATCAACACACTGCAGAGACAGCGAAGGTCAGCCTGATTATCAACACACTGCAGAGACAGCAAAATACAGACTGAGCATCCTCACACTGCAGAGACAGCGAAGGTCAGCCTGATTATCAACACACTGCAGAGACAGCGAAGGTCACCTGATTATCAACACACTGCAGAGACAGCGAAGGTCAGCCTGATTATCAACACACTGCAGAGACAGCGAAGGTCAGCCTGATTATCAACACACTGCAGAGACAGCAAGGTCAGCCTGATTATCAACACACTGCAGAGACAGCGAAGGTCAGCCTGATTATCAACACACTGCAGAGACAGCGAAGGTCAGCCTGATTATCAACACACTGCAGAGACAGCGAAGGTCAGCCTGATTATCAACACACTGCAGAGACAGCGAAGGTCAGCCTGATTATCGACACACTGCAGAGACAGCGAAGGTCAGCCTGATTATCAACACACTGCAGAGACAGCGAAGGTCAGCCTGATTATCGACACACTGCAGAGACAGCGAAGGTCAGCCTGATTATCAACACACTGCAGAGACAGCGAAGGTCAGCCTGATTATCCACACACTGCAGAGACAGCGAAGGTCAGCCTGATTATCAACACACTGCAGAGACAGCGAAGGTCAGCCTGATTATCAACACACTGCAGAATACAGCGAGCACCTGATTATCAACACACTGCAGAATACAAGGTCAGCCTGATTATCCACACACTGCAGAGACAGCGAAGGTCAGCCTGATTATCAACAACTGCAGAGACAGCGAAGGTCAGCCTGATTATCAACACACTGCAGAGACAGCGAAGGTCAGCCTGATTATCAACACACTGCAGAGACAGCGAAGGTCAGCCTGATTATCAACACACTGCAGAGACAGCGAAGGTCAGCCTGATTATCAACACACTGCAGAGACAGCGAAGGTCAGCCTGATTATCAACACACTGCACAGACAGCGAAGGTCAGCCTGATTATCAACACACTACAGAGACAGCGAAGGTCAGCCTGATTATCGACACACTACAAAATACAGCGAAGGTCAGCCTGATTATCGACACACTGCAGAGACAGCGAAGGTCAGCCTGATTATCAACACACTGCAGAGACAGCGAAGGTCAGCCTGATTATCAACACACTGCAGAGACAGCGAAGGTCAGCCTGATTATCGACACACTGCAGAGACAGCGAAGGTCAGCCTGAATCGACACACTGCAGAGACAGCGAAGGTCAGCCTGATTATCAACACACTGCAGAGACAGCGAAGGTCAGCCTGATTATCAACACACTGCAGAGACAGCGAAGGTCAGCCTGATTATCAACACACTGCAGAGACAGCGAAGGTCAGCCTGATTATCAACACACTGCAGAGACAGCGAAGGTCAGCCTGATTATCAACACACTGCAGAATACGAAGGTCACCTGATTATCCACACACTGCAGAGACAGCGAAGGTCAGCCTGATTATCAACAATACAGAGACAGCGAAGCAGCCTGATTATCAACACACTGCAGAACAGCGAAGGTCAGCCTGATTATCAACACACTGCAGAGACAGCGAAGGTCAGCCTGATTATCAACACACTGCAGAGACAGCGAAGGTCAGCCTGATTATCGACACACTGCAGAGACAGCGAAGGTCAGCCTGATTATCAACACACTGCAGAGACAGCGAAATAGCCTGATTATCGACACACTGCAGAGACAGCGAAGGTCAGCCTGATTATCAACATACTGCAGAGACAGCGAAGGTCAGACTGAGCACCACAATACAAAATACAGACCGGTCAGCCTGATTATCAACACACTGCAGAGACAGCGAAGGTCAGCCTGATTATCAACACACTGCAGAGACAGCGAAGGTCAGCCTGATTATCAACACACTGCAGAGACAGCGAAGGTCAGCCTGATTATCGACACACTGCAGAGACAGCGAAGGTCAGCCTGATTATCAACACACTGCAGAGACAGCGAAGGTCAGCCTGATTATCAACACACTGCAGAGACAGCGAAGGTCAGCCGAGCAACCTCAACACACTGCAGAGACAGCGAAGGTCAGCCTGATTATCAACACACTGCAGAGACAGCGAAGGTCAGCCTGATTATCAACACACTGCAGAGACAGCGAAGGTCAGCCTGATTATACAACACACAGACCGAGACAGCGAAGGTCAGCCTGATTATCAACACACTGCAGAGACAGCGAAGGTCAGCCTGATTATCAACACACTGCAGAGACAGCGAAGGTCAGCCTGATTATCAACACACTGCAGAGACAGCGAAGGTCAGCCTGATTATCAACACACTGCAGAGACAGCGAAGGTCAGCCTGATTATCAACACACTGCAGAGACAGCGAAGGTCAGCCTGATTATCGACACACTGCAGAGACAGCGAAGGTCAGCCTGATTATCGACACACAGAGACAGCGAAGGTCAGCCTGATTATCAACACACTGCAGAGACAGCGAAGGTCAGCCTGATTATCAACACACTGCAGAGACAGCGAAGGTCAGCCTGATTATCAACACACTGCAGAGACAGCGAAGGTCAGCCTGATTATCCACACACTGCAGAGACAGCGAAGGTCAGCCTGATTATCAACACACTGCAGAGACAGCGAAGGTCAGCCTGATTATCCACACACTGCAGAGACAGCGAAGGTCAGCCTGATTATCAACACACTGCAGAGACAGCGAAGGTCAGCCTGATTATCGACACACTGCAGAGACAGCGAAGGTCAGCCTGATTATCGACACACTGCAGAGACAGCGAAGGTCAGCCTGATTATCGACACACTGCAGAGACAGCGAAGGTCAGCCTGATTATCAACACACTGCAGAGACAGCGAAGGTCAGCCTGATTATCGACACACTGCAGAGACAGCGAAGGTCAGCCTGATTATCGACACACTGCAGAGACAGCGAAGGTCAGCCTGATTATCGACACACTGCAGAGACAGCGAAGGTCAGCCTGATTATCAACACACTGCAGAGACAGCGAAGGTCAGCCTGATTATCAACACACTGCAGAGACAGCGAAGGTCAGCCTGATTATCAACACACTGCAGAGACAGCGAAGGTCAGCCTGATTATCAACACACTGCAGAGACAGCGAAGGTCAGCCTGATTATCGACACACTGCAGAGACAGCGAAGGTCAGCCTGATTATCGACACACTGCAGAGACAGCGAAGGTCAGCCTGATTATCAACACACTGCAGAGACAGCGAAGGTCAGCCTGATTATCGACACACTGCAGAGACAGCGAAGGTCAGCCTGATTATCGACACACTGCAGAGACAGCGAAGGTCAGCCTGATTATCGACACACTGCAGAGACAGCGAAGGTCAGCCTGATTATCGACACACTGCAGAGACAGCGAAGGTCAGCCTGATTATCGACACACTGCAGAGACAGCGAAGGTCAGCCTGATTATCGACACACTGCAGAGACAGCGAAGGTCAGCCTGATTATCGACACACTGCAGAGACAGCGAAGGTCAGCCTGATTATCAACACACTGCAGAGAAGGCACACAGCCTTCTGCAACACCATCAGCAAGAGAGGAGTCTGTAACGCAGGAAGGTGACTGTGTGAGAGGTTGGTGACACAAGAGCCGTGCTCACAATAAACGTGGCTCACAATGGCACAGTGATGGTCCAGGGCAGGGAGAACCTGGAGCCGGAGCTCACAGCCCTGCCCCCAGCCTCCAAAGCCCAAACCCCAGATACCTGTGCGCAGTTTACATGTCACCTCAAACTCCCCTACCACAGGGAGAAGGGTTTCTAAAACCTCCAGAGAGCGTTCATTTTGAGACTCTGGGCTACAATCCCAATGCCAGGACAGGCAGAGAGATGGACAACATCAGCACAGAGGGGAACAGTCACCTGTTTGGAAATGGCTTTGTACCACACACACTTGACACATACATCACACGGAGGAACAGACATGAGAGTGTGGGGATAACAGTGGGGAAACAGCTGCTGCACCTCTGTAAAAGCTGGGTCTGTACACTGTCAATGGCAGGACCAGGGGACTCTCTGGGTAGATTCACACACAGATCAGCTCTGGGTAGTAGTGTGGTGGAATACGCCATGACACACAAGGGATCTGAAATAACCCTGTATCTGAAAAGCAGAGCCACCCTCCCACCAACCTCAGACCTGCTCACAACTGGACACAGACGAGCACTGAAGACAAGAAAACTCCCAACATTTTTTTTTAAAAGCATCTCAGCTCACAACAAACTACAATACTTAAACAACTAAATGAATTAAAAACAACCATTAAAAATGATCAAAACACATTTCGACCCTCCAATCACAATAGAGGAGCTAAGAGACACAATCCAGGCGCTGAAGCCCAGGAGAGCCTGCGGGCCCGGCAGCATCAGCACTGAGATGCTGAAACACTGCAGCTCCAGGCTTTGGAGGACCGGCTCAGCGCTATCTGGAACCAAGGTCTAATACCCAGATCTATACGAAAAGGGAAACAAAACCGAACCAGCTAACCGGCACTGGGCTGGAAGGACTATTTAAACTTCTCCAAGCAGTGTAGGGATAAAGTCTATGACACAAAGTCACTGTATTCAGAATATAAGTGCTGTCTGAAAATTGGTCACAAAAGAAGAGAATTCTTCAAACGGGGCGTGGAGTGAGACAGGGCTGCAGTTTGAGCCCAACACTGTTCAACACCTACAACACCGAGCTGGCCTCAGTGCTGGAGCAGCCTGCAGCCCCTGGCCTCTCTCTACACGACACCGAAATTCAATTCCTGCTTGTGACAGCACAGGCGGCCGGCAGAGACACACAGGCAGGGACTCGGGTGAAAGCACAGGCCCCAGAGACACACAGGCAGGGACTCGGGTGAAAGCACAGGCACCAGCAGAGACACACAGGCAGGGACTCGGGTGAAAGCACAGGCGGCCGGCAGAGACACACAGGCAGGGACTCGGGTGAAAGCACAGGCGGCCAGCAGAGACACACAGGCAGGGACTCGGGTGAAAGCACAGGCGGCCGGCAGAGACACACAGGCAGGGACTCGGGTGAAAGCACAGGCGGCCGGCAGAGACACACAGGCAGGGACTCGGGTGAAAGCACAGGCGGCCAGCAGAGACACACAGGCAGGGACTCGGGTGAAAGCACAGGCAGCCAGCAGAGACACACAGGCAGGGACTCGGGTGAAAGCACAGGCGGCCGGCAGAGACACACAGGCAGGGACTCGGGTGAAAGCACAGGCGGCCGGCAGAGACACACAGGCAGGGACTCGGGTGAAAGCACAGGCGGCCAGCAGAGACACACAGGCAGGGACTCGGGTGAAAGCACAGGCGGCCGGCAGAGACACACAGGCAGGGACTCGGGTGAAAGCACAGGCGGCCGGCAGAGACACACAGGCAGGGACTCGGGTGAAAGCACAGGCGGCCAGCAGAGACACACAGGCAGGGACTCGGGTGAAAGCACAGGCGGCCGGCAGAGACACACAGGCAGGGACTCGGGTGAAAGCACAGGCGGCCGGCAGAGACACACAGGCAGGGACTCGGGTGAAAGCACAGGCAGCCAGCAGAGACACACAGGCAGGGACTCGGGTGAAAGCACAGGCGGCCAGCAGAGACACACAGGCAGGGACTCGGGTGAAAGCATTGCGGGGAGTTTTTATTAAAAACAACTACATAAATATTTAAAACAAAAAATAAACTCACAGAGCCAAAATAAGTTTAAATAAGAATAACAAGTCAAATCATTGTTCTAAATACGTTGAAGACTTACGTTATTGAATGCACCCCCTCCTGTAGCTTCACCGACTGCACACAGTGCCCCCTATCTGTCACTGCAGAGTGGAGGAATATACTGGAGAGAGGAGGGGAGGGGAGACGAGAGCAGGGAGGAGGGAGAGAGAGAGTGGGTGAGACGAGACAGGGATAGGAGACGAGAGAAGAGAGGACAGAGTGAGAGAGGGTGAGAGAAGACAGGAGGAGAGAGTAAGAGGTGTGAGAGAGGGAGAGGGTGAGATGAGAGTGAGAAGAAAGAGGAAGGAGTGAGAGGGAAGAGAGGGGGGATCGAGAGGAGAGAGGAGACAAGAGGAAGGAGTAAGAGAAGGGAGAGAGAAGAGAGTGAGAGGGGAGAGGGTGAGAGGAGAGTTACGAGAAGGAGAGTAAGGAGAGAGTGAAGAGAAGAGGAAGTGAGAGGAAGAGATAGAGATATAGAGGGAAGAGAGGGAGTGAACAGAAAAAGGAGGGAGTAAGAAGGAAGAGAGCAGAGGGGGAGTGAGAGGAGAGGGGAGAAGAGGGGGAGTGAGAGGAGAGGAGGGGAGGAAAGAGGATGGAAGGAGAGGGGAGAAGAGAGAGGGTTATTGGAGCACAAACAATAATAATAGAGGCTTGATTATTTACAGCATTTCACAAAAACAGGTCTTTGACGATATTTCACAATAAAATGAATACGTATTCAAGCAGAAAAAAATGAGCAGGTTCGAATTCAAAACCGGTCATTTTCTCTAGTTAATTATTAAAAAAAAAAAAAAAAAACGCTCCTCAATATTTAAACCCTTCCCTGAAGAAACAGTAAAACGCCAGAAAGTAGAATATTCTGGTTTTCTTTACGTCCGCCTTTTAAAGACATTCTAATTTCAAACAAAATAAAAACTGCGAACATTTTAAAAATAACGGACAGCCACGCGCACTGCCCTTTCTGCACGGGACAGAGTGATCTGTAGCAGAAAGATGTCTGATCTGTGATGCAGCTGCTGTGCGTCTGGTTGAAGACATTGTTGAAATGGTGCCGCTCTGTGTGTGTAACTATTTCATGTTAGATTTCCAAATGTTACATTTTGCCAGTCAGTCTTTCATTAAGTATCTGGAAAACTACAAAGCACTGGGTGTGGAATTCAATATGAGAACAAGGGAACATTATTCAGCAGCTTTCACTGGACTCTATGAAGCTGAGGGAGTTCATTCTATATAGAGGGGGTGCAATTCAATATGAGAACAAGGGAACATTATTCAGCAGCTTTCACTGGACTCTATGAAGCTGAGGGAGTTCATTCTATATAGAGGGGGTGCAATTCAATATGTTAACAAGGGAACATTATTCAGCAGCTTTCACTGGACTCTATGAAGCTGAGGGAGTTCATTCTATATAGAGGGGGTGCAATTCAATATGAGAACAAGGGAACATTATTCAGCAGCTTTCACTGGACTCTATGAAGCTGAGGGAGTTCATTCTATATAGAGGGGGTGCAATTCAATATGTTAACAAGGGAACATTATTCAGCAGCTTTCACTGGACTCTATGAAGCTGAGGGAGTTCATTCTATATAGAGGGGGTGCAATTCAATATGTTAACAAGGGAACATTATTCAGCAGCTTTCACTGGACTCTATGAAGCTGAGGGAGTTCATTCTATATAGAGGGGGTGCAATTCAATATGTTAACAAGGGAACATTATTCAGCAGCTTTCACTGGACTCTATGAAGCTGAGGGAGTTCATTCTATATAGAGGGGGTGCAATTCAATATGAGAACAAGGGAACATTATTCAGCAGCTTTCACTGGACTCTATGAAGCTGAGGGAGTTCATTCTATATAGAGGGGGTGCAATTCAATATGATAACAAGGGAACATTATTCAGCAGCTTTCACTGGACTCTATGAAGCTGAGGGAGTTCATTCTATATAGAGGGGGTGCAATTCAATATGTTAACAAGGGAACATTATTCAGCAGCTTTCACTGGACTCTATGAAGCTGAGGGAGTTCATTCTATATAGAGGGGGTGCAATTCAATATGATAACAAGGGAACATTATTCAGCAGCTTTCACTGGACTCTATGAAGCTGAGGGAGTTCATTCTATATAGAGGGGGTGCAATTCAATATGAGAACAAGGGAACATTATTCAGCAGCTTTCACTGGACTCTATGAAGCTGAGGGAGTTCATTCTATATAGAGGGGGTGCAATTCAATATGATAACAAGGGAACATTATTCAGCAGCTTTCACTGGACTCTATGAAGCTGAGGGAGTTCATTCTATATAGAGGGGGTGCAATTCAATATGTTAACAAGGGAACATTATTCAGCAGCTTTCACTGGACTCTATGAAGCTGAGGGAGTTCATTCTATATAGAGGGGGTGCAATTCAATATGTTAACAAGGGAACATTATTCAGCAGCTTTCACTGGACTCTATGAAGCTGAGGGAGTTCATTCTATATAGAGGGGGTGCAATTCAATATGAGAACAAGGGAACATTATTCAGCAGCTTTCACTGGACTCTATGAAGCTGAGGGAGTTCATTCTATATAGAGGGGGTGCAATTCAATATGTTAACAAGGGAACATTATTCAGCAGCTTTCACTGGACTCTATGAAGCTGAGGGAGTTCATTCTATATAGAGGGGGTGCAATTCAATATGTTAACAAGGGAACATTATTCAGCAGCTTTCACTGGACTCTATGAAGCTGAGGGAGTTCATTCTATATAGAGGGGGTGCAATTCAATATGTTAACAAGGGAACATTATTCAGCAGCTTTCACTGGACTCTATGAAGCTGAGGGAGTTCATTCTATATAGAGGGGGTGCAATTCAATATGTTAACAAGGGAACATTATTCAGCAGCTTTCACTGGACTCTATGAAGCTGAGGGAGTTCATTCTATATAGAGGGGGTGCAATTCAATATGTTAACAAGGGAACATTATTCAGCAGCTTTCACTGGACTCTATGAAGCTGAGGGAGTTCATTCTATATAGAGGGGGTGCAATTCAATATGAGAACAAGGGAACATTATTCAGCAGCTTTCACTGGACTCTATGAAGCTGAGGGAGTTCATTCTATATAGAGGGGGTGCAATTCAATATGAGAACAAGGGAACATTATTCAGCAGCTTTCACTGGACTCTATGAAGCTGAGGGAGTTCATTCTATATAGAGGGGGTGCAATTCAATATGAGAACAAGGGAACATTATTCAGCAGCTTTCACTGGACTCTATGAAGCTGAGGGAGTTCATTCTATATAGAGGGGGTGCAATTCAATATGAGAACAAGGGAACATTATTCAGCAGCTTTCACTGGACTCTATGAAGCTGAGGGAGTTCATTCTATATAGAGGGGGTGCAATTCAATATGTTAACAAGGGAACATTATTCAGCAGCTTTCACTGGACTCTATGAAGCTGAGGGAGTTCATTCTATATAGAGGGGGTGCAATTCAATATGTTAACAAGGGAACATTATTCAGCAGCTTTCACTGGACTCTATGAAGCTGAGGGAGTTCATTCTATATAGAGGGGGTGCAATTCAATATGTTAACAAGGGAACATTATTCAGCAGCTTTCACTGGACTCTATGAAGCTGAGGGAGTTCATTCTATATAGAGGGGGTGCAATTCAATATGTTAACAAGGGAACATTATTCAGCAGCTTTCACTGGACTCTATGAAGCTGAGGGAGTTCATTCTATATAGAGGGGGTGCAATTCAATATGATAACAAGGGAACATTATTCAGCAGCTTTCACTGGACTCTATGAAGCTGAGGGAGTTCATTCTATATAGAGGGGGTGCAATTCAATATGTTAACAAGGGAACATTATTCAGCAGCTTTCACTGGACTCTATGAAGCTGAGGGAGTTCATTCTATATAGAGGGGGTGCAATTCAATATGTTAACAAGGGAACATTATTCAGCAGCTTTCACTGGACTCTATGAAGCTGAGGGAGTTCATTCTATATAGAGGGGGTGCAATTCAATATGTTAACAAGGGAACATTATTCAGCAGCTTTCACTGGACTCTATGAAGCTGAGGGAGTTCATTCTATATAGAGGGGGTGCAATTCAATATGTTAACAAGGGAACATTATTCAGCAGCTTTCACTGGACTCTATGAAGCTGAGGGAGTTCATTCTATATAGAGGGGGTGCAATTCAATATGTTAACAAGGGAACATTATTCAGCAGCTTTCACTGGACTCTATGAAGCTGAGGGAGTTCATTCTATATAGAGGGGGTGCAATTCAATATGTTAACAAGGGAACATTATTCAGCAGCTTTCACTGGACTCTATGAAGCTGAGGGAGTTCATTCTATATAGAGGGGGTGCAATTCAATATGTTAACAAGGGAACATTATTCAGCAGCTTTCACTGGACTCTATGAAGCTGAGGGAGTTCATTCTATATAGAGGGGGTGCAATTCAATATGTTAACAAGGGAACATTATTCAGCAGCTTTCACTGGACTCTATGAAGCTGAGGGAGTTCATTCTATATAGAGGGGGTGCAATTCAATATGTTAACAAGGGAACATTATTCAGCAGCTTTCACTGGACTCTATGAAGCTGAGGGCATTCTGGGGGGGGGGGGGGGGGGGGGGGGGGGTGAAGGGGGGTGCAAGGCCAGAGCTGTACCGGCAATGGGTGCTTTACACAGAAAATTATGAATGAGTGACTGTGACAGAGCCAGTGGTAAATGTGTATTATATAAGACTGGACTAGAGCGGATTGACACCCTGTGATACAGGTCACCTGCCCTGCGAGAGCCAATCACACCGTGCCTGGAGAGTATGAGGCACTGCCACTGAGGAATTCAGATGATGTGCTGGAGGAAACGAGGGGGTGCAGACTGAGGAAAGCCCTGCTGTGCTGGTTGGAGTGTTGTGTATTAGGCAGTGCGTGCTGGTTGGAGCTGCTGTGTATTATAGAGCGTGCTGGTTGGGCAGAGTGTATTATAGAGCGTGCTGGTGGGTTGTTGTGTTTATACTGCGTGCTGGTTGGCTTGTGTATTATATGGTATGTTGTGTATTATAGTAGTGCGTGCTGTATTACATTGTTGTGTATTATAGTTGTGCTGGTTTATTGCAGTGTGTATTATAGCGCGTGCTGGTTGGTTGTTGTGTATTATAGTGCGTGCTGGTTGGTTGGTGTGGTTGCTGGTTGGTTGGAGATTATAGTGCGTGCTGGTTGGTTGTTGTGTATTATAGCGCGTGCTGGTTGGTTGTTGTGTATTACTATTTACTTGTATTACATTGGTATGTTGTGTATTATAGTATGGTGTGTATTATATTGTACAGGGTTGTTGTGTATTTCGTGCGTGCTGGTTGGTTGTTGTGTATTATAGTGCGTGCTGGTTGGTTGTTGTGTATTATAGCGCGTGCTGGTTGGTTGTTGTGTATTATAGCAGGTTGGTTGTTGTGTATTATAGTGCGTGCTGGTTGGTTGTTGTGTATTATAGTGCGTGCTGGTTGGTTGTTGTGTATTATAGTGCGTGCTGGTTGGTTGTTGTGTATTATAGTGCGTGCTGGTTGGTTGTTGTGTATTATAGTGCGTGCTGGTGGGTTGTTGTGTATTATAGTGCGTGCTGGTTGGTTGTTGTGTATTATAGCGCGTGCTGGTTGGTTGTTGTGTATTATAGTTGGTGTTGTTGTGTATTATAGTGCGTGCTGGTTGGTTGTTGTGTATTATAGTGCGTGCTGGTTGGTTGTTGTGTATTATAGCGCGTGCTGGTTGGTTGTTGTGTATTATAGCTCGTGCTGGTTGGTTGTTGTGTATTATAGCGCGTGCTGGTTGGTTGTTGTGTATTATAGTGCGTGCTGGTGGGTTGTTGTGTATTATAGTGCGTGCTGGTTGGTTGTTGTGTATTATAGCGCGTGCTGGTTGGTTGTTGTGTATTATAGCGCGTGCTGGTTGGTTGTTGTGTATTATAGCTCGTGCTGGTTGGTTGTTGTGTATTATAGCGCGTGCTGGTTGGTTGTTGTGTATTATAGCGCGTGCTGGTTGGTTGTTGTGTATTATAGTGCGTGCTGGTTGGTTGTTGTGTATTATAGTGCGTGCTGGTTGGTTGTTGTGTATTATAGCGCGTGCTGGTTGGTTGTTGTGTATTATAGCGCGTGCTGGTTGGTTGTTGTGTATTATAGCGCGTGCTGGTTGGTTGTTGTGTATTATAGTGCGTGCTGGTTGGTTGTTGTGTATTATAGTGCGTGCTGGTTGGTTGTTGTGTATTATAGCGCGTGCTGGTTGGTTGTTGTGTATTATAGTGCGTGCTGGTTGGTTGTTGTGTATTATAGTGCGTGCTGGTTGGTTGTTGTGTATTATAGTGCGTGCTGGTTGGTTGTTGTGTATTATAGTGCGTGCTGGTTGGTTGTTGTGTATTATAGTGCGTGCTGGTGGGTTGTTGTGTATTATAGTGCGTGCTGGTGGGTTGTTGTGTATTATAGTGCGTGCTGGTTGGTTGTTGTGTATTATAGTGCGTGCTGGTGGGTTGTTGTGTATTATAGTGCGTGCTGGTTGGTTGTTGTGTATTATAGTGCGTGCTGGTTGGTTGTTGTATGTGTATTATAGTGCTGGTGCTGCTGGTTGGTTGTTGTGTATTATAGCGCGTGCTGGTGCTGGTTGGTTGTTGTGTATTATAGTGCGTGCTGGTGGGTTGTTGTGTATTATAGTGCGTGCTGGTTGGTTGTTGTGTATTATAGCTCGTGCTGGTTGGTTGTTGTGTATTATAGTGCGTGCTGGTTGGTTGTTGTGTATTATAGTGCGTGCTGGTTGGTTGTTGTGTATTATAGCTCGTGCTGGTTGGTTGTTGTGTATTATAGCGCGTGCTGGTGGGTTGTTGTGTATTATAGCGCGTGCTGGTTGGTTGTTGTGTATTATAGTGCGTGCTGGTTGGTTGTTGTGTATTATAGTGCGTGCTGGTTGGTTGTTGTGTATTATAGCGCGTGCTGGTTGGTTGTTGTGTATTATAGCGCGTGCTGGTGGGTTGTTGTGTATTATAGCGCGTGCTGGTTGGTTGTTGTGTATTATAGCGCGTGCTGGTTGGTTGTTGTGTATTATAGCGCGTGCTGGTTGGTTGTTGTGTATTATAGTGCGTGCTGGTTGGTTGTTGTGTATTATAGTGCGTGCTGGTTGGTTGTTGTGTATTATAGCTCGTGCTGGTTGGTTGTTGTGTATTATAGTGCGTGCTGGTTGGTTGTTGTGTATTATAGTGCGTGCTGGTGGGTTGTTGTGTATTATAGTGCGTGCTGGTTGGTTGTTGTGTATTATAGTGCGTGCTGGTTGGTTGTTGTGTATTATAGCGTGCTGGTGGGTTGTTGTGTATTATAGTGCGTGCTGGTGGGTTGTTGTGTATTATAGTGCTGGTGGTTGTTGTGTATTATAGCGCGTGCTGGTTGGTTGTTGTGTATTATAGTGCGTGCTGGTGGGTTGTTGTGTATTATAGCGCGTGCTGGTGGGTTGTTGTGTATTATAGTGCGTGCTGGTTGGTTGTTGTGTATTATAGTGCGTGCTGGTTGGTTGTTGTGTATTATAGTGCGTGCTGGTGGGTTGTTGTGTATTATAGTGCGTGCTGGTTGGTTGTTGTGTATTATAGTGCGTGCTGGTTGGTTGTTGTGTATTATAGTGCGTGCTGGTGTTGTTGTGTATTATAGTGCGTGCTGGTTGGTTGTTGTGTATTATAGTGCGTGCTGGTTGGTTGTTGTGTATTATAGTGCGTGCTGGTTGGTTGTTGTGTATTATAGTGGTGCTGGTTTGTTGTGTATTATAGTGCGTGCTGGTGGGTTGTTGTGTATTATACTCGTGCTGGTTGGTTGTTGTGTATTATAGTGCGTGCTGGTGGGTTGTTGTGTATTATAGCGCGTGCTGGTGGGTTGTTGTGTATTATAGCTCGTGCTGGTTGGTTGTTGTGTATTATAGTGCTGGTTGGTTGTTGTGTATTATAGTGCGTGCTGGTTGGTTGTTGTGTATTATAGTGCGTGCTGGTTGGTTGTTGTGTATTATAGTGCGTGCTGGTTGGTTGTTGTGTATTATAGTGCTGGTTGTGCTGGTTGGTTGTTGTGTATTATAGTGCGTGCTGGTTGGTTGTTGTGTATTATAGTGCGTGCTGGTGGGTTGTTGTGTATTATAGTGCGTGCTGGTGGGTTGTTGTGTATTATAGTGCGTGCTGGTGGGTTGTTGTGTATTATAGTGCGTGCTGGTGGGTTGTTGTGTATTATAGTGCGTGCTGGTGGGTTGTTGTGTATTATAGTGCGTGCTGGTGGGTTGTTGTGTATTATAGTGCGTGCTGGTTGGTTGTTGTGTATTATAGCGCGTGCTGGTGGGTTGTTGTGTATTATAGCTGCTGGTTGGTTGTTGTGTATTATAGTGCGTGCTGGTGGGTTGTTGTGTATTATAGTGCGTGCTGGTGGTTGTTGTGTATTATAGCGCGTGCTGGTTGGTTGTTGTGTATTATAGTGCGTGCTGGTGGGTTGTTGTGTATTATAGTGCGTGCTGGTTGGTTGTTGTGTATTATAGCGCGTGCTGGTGTGTATTATAGCTGCGTGCTGGTTGGTTGTTGTGTATTATAGCGCGCGTGCTGGTTGGTTGTTGTGTATTATAGTGCGTGCTGGTGGGTTGTTGTGTATTATAGTGCGTGCTGGTTGGTTGTTGTGTATTATAGCGCGTGCTGGTGCTTGTGTATTATAGCGCGTGCTGGTGGGTTGTTGTGTATTATAGTGCGTGCTGGTTGGTTGTTGTGTATTATAGTGCGTGCTGGTGGGTTGTTGTGTATTATAGTGTGTGCTGGTGGGTTGTTGTGTATTATAGTGTGTGCTGGTTGGTTGTTGTGTATTATAGTGCGTGCTGGTGGGTTGTTGTGTATTATAGTGCGTGCTGGTGGGTTGTTGTGTATTATAGTGCGTGCTGGTTGGTTGTTGTGTATTATAGTGCGTGCTGGTGGGTTGTTGTGTATTATAGTGCGTGCTGGTTGGTTGTTGTGTATTATAGTGCGTGCTGGTTGGTTGTTGTGTATTATAGTGCGTGCTGGTTGGTTGTTGTGTATTATAGTGCGTGCTGGTTGGTTGTTGTGTATTATAGTGCGTGCTGGTGGGTTGTTGTGTATTATAGTGCTGTGCGTGCTGGTGGGTTGTTGTGTATTATAGTGCGTGCTGGTGGGTTGTTGTGTATTATAGTGCGTGCTGGTTGGTTGTTGTGTATTATAGCGCGTGCTGGTTGGTTGTTGTGTATTATAGCGCGTGCTGGTTGGTTGTTGTGTATTATAGCGCGTGCTGGTTGGTTGTTGTGTATTATAGCGCGTGCTGGTTGGTTGTTGTGTATTATAGCGCGTGCTGGTTGGTTGTTGTGTATTATAGTGCGTGCTGGTTGGTTGTTGTGTATTATAGTGCGTGCTGGTGGGTTGTTGTGTATTATAGTGCGTGCTGGTTGGTTGGTGTGTATTATAGCGCGTGCTGGTTGGTTGTTGTGTATTATAGCGCGTGCTGGTTGGTTGTTGTGTATTATAGCGCGTGCTGGTTGGTTGTTGTGTATTATAGCGCGTGCTGGTTGGTTGTTGTGTATTATAGCTCGTGCTGGTTGGTTGTTGTGTATTATAGCTCGTGCTGGTTGGTTGTTGTGTATTATAGTGCGTGCTGGTTGGTTGTTGTGTATTATAGTGCGTGCTGGTTGGTTGTTGTGTATTATAGTGCGTGCTGGTTGGTTGTTGTGTATTATAGCGCGTGCTGGTTGGTTGTTGTGTATTATAGTGCGTGCTGGTGGGTTGTTGTGTATTATAGTGCGTGCTGGTGGGTTGTTGTGTATTATAGTGTGTGCTGGTGGGTTGTTGTGTATTATAGTGTGTGCTGGTGGGTTGTTGTGTATTATAGTGCGTGCTGGTGGGTTGTTGTGTATTATAGTGCGTGCTGGTGGGTTGTTGTGTATTATAGTGCGTGCTGGTTGGTTGTTGTGTATTATAGTGCGTGCTGGTTGGTTGTTGTGTATTATAGTGCTGGTTGGTTGTTGTGTATTATAGCGCGTGCTGGTTGGTTGTTGTGTATTATAGCGCGTGCTGGTTGGTTGTTGTGTATTATAGCGCGTGCTGGTTGGTTGTTGTGTATTATAGCGCGTGCTGGTTGGTTGTTGTGTATTATAGCGCGTGCTGGTTGGGTTGTTGTGTATTATAGTGCGTGCTGGTGGGTTGTTGTGTATTATAGTGCGTGCTGGTTGGTTGTTGTGTATTATAGTGCGTGCTGGTTGGTTGTTGTGTATTATAGTGCGTGCTGGTTGGTTGTTGTGTATTATAGTGCGTGCTGGTTGGTTGTTGTGTATTATAGTGCGTGCTGGTGCTGCTGGTTGGTTGTTGTGTATTATAGTGCGTGCTGGTTGGTTGTTGTGTATTATAGTGCGTGCTGGTGGGTTGTTGTGTATTATAGCGCGTGCTGGTTGGTTGTTGTGTATTATAGTGCGTGCTGGTGGGTTGTTGTGTATTATAGCGCGTGCTGGTGGGTTGTTGTGTATTATAGTGCGTGCTGGTTGGTTGTTGTGTATTATAGTGCGTGCTGGTGGGTTGTTGTGTATTATAGTGCGTGCTGGTTGGTTGTTGTGTATTATAGTGCGTGCTGGTTGGTTGTTGTGTATTATAGTGCGTGCTGGTTGGTTGTTGTGTATTATAGTGCGTGCTGGTGGGTTGTTGTGTATTATAGTGCGTGCTGGTGGGTTGTTGTGTATTATAGTGCGTGCTGGTGGGTTGTTGTGTATTATAGCTCGTGCTGGTTGGTTGTTGTGTATTATAGCTCGTGCTGGTTGGTTGTTGTGTATTATAGCTCGTGCTGGTTGGTTGTTGTGTATTATAGCTGCGTGCTGGTTGGTTGTTGTGTATTATAGTGCGTGCTGGTTGGTTGTTGTGTATTATAGCTGCTGGTTGGTTGTTGTGTATTATAGTGCGTGCTGGTTGGTTGTTGTGTATTATAGCGCGTGCTGGTTGGTTGTTGTGTATTATAGTGCGTGCTGGTTGGTTGTTGTGTATTATAGTGCGTGCTGGTTGGTTGGTGTGTATTATAGTGCGTGCTGGTGGGTTGTTGTGTATTATAGTGCGTGCTGGTGGGTTGTTGTGTATTATAGTGCGTGCTGGTTGGTTGTTGTGTATTATAGTGCGTGCTGGTTGGTTGTTGTGTATTATAGTGCGTGCTGGTGGTTGTTGTGTATTATAGTGCGTGCTGGTTGGTTGTTGTGTATTATAGCGCGTGCTGGTTGGTTGTTGTGTATTATAGCTCGTGCTGGTTGGTTGTTGTGTATTATAGCTGCGTGCTGGTTGGTTGTTGTGTATTATAGCTCGTGCTGGTTGGTTGTTGTGTATTATAGCGCGTGCTGGTTGGTTGTTGTGTATTATAGTGCGTGCTGGTTGGTTGTTGTGTATTATAGCGCGTGCTGGTTGGTTGTTGTGTATTATAGTGCGTGCTGGTTGGTTGTTGTGTATTATAGCGCGTGCTGGTGGGTTGTTGTGTATTATAGTGCGTGCTGGTTGGTTGTTGTGTATTATAGCGCGTGCTGGTTGGTTGTTGTGTATTATAGCGCGTGCTGGTTGGTTGTTGTGTATTATAGTGCGTGCTGGTTGGTTGTTGTGTATTATAGCGCGTGCTGGTTGGTTGTTGTGTATTATAGCGCGTGCTGGTGGGTTGTTGTGTAT
Organism: Polyodon spathula; assembly: GCF_017654505.1. Taxonomy (NCBI): domain Eukaryota; kingdom Metazoa; phylum Chordata; class Actinopteri; order Acipenseriformes; family Polyodontidae; genus Polyodon; species Polyodon spathula. Next base: position 12,260 of record NW_024474230.1, on the reverse strand, counting down.
TATAGCGCGTGCTGGTTGGTTGTTGTGTATTATAGCGCGTGCTGGTGGGTTGTTGTGTATTATAGTGCGTGCTGGTTTGTTGTGTATTATAGCGCGTGCTGGTTGGTTGTTGTGTGTGTATTATAGTGCGTGCTGGTTGGTTGTTGTGTATTATAGTGCGTGCTGGTTGGTTGTTGTGTATTATAGCGCGTGCTGGTGGGTTGTTGTGTATTATAGCGCGTGCTGGTTGGTTGTTGTGTATTATAGTGCGTGCTGGTGGGTTGTTGTGTATTATAGTGCGTGCTGGTGGGTTGTTGTGTATTATAGTGCGTGCTGGTTGGTTGTTGTGTATTATAGTGCGTGCTGGTTGGTTGTTGTGTATTATAGTGCGTGCTGGTGGGTTGTTGTGTATTATAGTGCGTGCTGGTGGGTTGTTGTGTATTATAGCGCGTGCTGGTTGGTTGTTGTGTATTATAGTGCGTGCTGGTTGGTTGTTGTGTATTATAGCGCGTGCTGTGCTGGTGGTGGTTGTTGTGTATTATAGCGCGTGCTGGTTGGTTGTTGTGTATTATAGTGCGTGCTGGTGGGTTGTTGTGTATTATAGTGCGTGCTGGTTGGTTGTTGTGTATTATAGTGCGTGCTGGTGGGTTGTTGTGTATTATAGTGCTGTGCTGGTGGTTGGTTGTTGTGTATTATAGTCGTGCTGGTTGGTTGTTGTGTATTATAGCTCGTGCTGGTTGGTTGTTGTGTATTATAGCGCGTGCTGGTTGGTTGTTGTGTATTATAGTGCGTGCTGGTTGGTTGTTGTGTATTATAGCGCGTGCTGGTTGGTTGTTGTGTATTATAGTGCGTGCTGGTTGGTTGTTGTGTATTATAGCGCGTGCTGGTGGTTGTTGTGTATTATAGTGCGTGCTGGTTGGTTGTTGTGTATTATAGCGCGTGCTGGTTGGTTGTTGTGTATTATAGTGCGTGCTGGTTGGTTGTTGTGTATTATAGCTGGTTGGTTGTTGTGTATTATAGCGTGCTGGTTGGTTGTTGTGTATTATAGTGCGTGCTGGTGGGTTGTTGTGTATTATAGTGCGTGCTGGTTGGTTGTTGTGTATTATAGTGCTGGTTGGTTGTTGTGTATTATAGTGCGTGCTGGTTGGTTGTTGTGTATTATAGCGCGTGCTGGTGCGCGTGCTGGTGGGTTGTTGTGTATTATAGCGCGTGCTGGTGGTTGTTGTGTATTATAGCTGCTGGTGGGTTGTTGTGTATTATAGTGCGTGCTGGTTGGTTGTTGTGTATTATAGCTCGTGCTGGTTGGTTGTTGTGTATTATAGCTCGTGCTGGTTGGTTGTTGTGTATTATAGCGCGTGCTGGTTGGTTGTTGTGTATTATAGCGCGTGCTGGTGCTGGTTGGTTGTTGTGTATTATAGTGCGTGCTGGTGGGTTGTTGTGTATTATAGTGCGTGCTGGTTGGTTGTTGTGTATTATAGTGCGTGCTGGTTGGTTGTTGTGTATTATAGTGGTGCTGGTTGTGTATTATAGCGCGTGCTGGTTGGTTGTTGTGTATTATAGCGCGTGCTGGTTGGTGTTGTGTATTATAGCGCGTGCTGGTTGGTTGTTGTGTATTATAGCGCGTGCTGGTTGGTTGTTGTGTATTATAGCGCGTGCTGGTTGGTTGTTGTGTATTATAGCGCGTGCTGGTTGGTTGTTGTGTATTATAGCTCGTGCTGGTTGGTTGTTGTGTATTATAGCGCGTGCTGGTTGGTTGTTGTGTATTATAGTGCGTGCTGGTTGGTTGTTGTGTATTATAGTGCGTGCTGGTGGGTTGTTGTGTATTATAGTGCGTGCTGGTTGGTTGTTGTGTATTATAGCTCGTGCTGGTGGTTGTTGTGTATTATAGTGCGTGCTGGTGGGTTGTTGTGTATTATAGCGCGTGCTGGTGGGTTGTTGTGTATTATAGCGCGTGCTGGTTGGTTGTTGTGTATTATAGTGCGTGCTGGTTGGTTGTTGTGTATTATAGCGCGTGCTGGTTGGTTGTTGTGTATTATAGCGCGTGCTGGTTGGTTGTTGTGTATTATAGTGCGTGCTGGTTGGTTGTTGTGTATTATAGCGCGTGCTGGTTGGTTGTTGTGTATTATAGCGCGTGCTGGTTGGTTGTTGTGTATTATAGTGCGTGCTGGTTGGTTGGTGTGTATTATAGTGCGTGCTGGTTGGTTGCTGTGTATTATAGTGCGTGCTGGTTGGTTGTTGTGTATTATAGCGCGTGCTGGTTGGTTGTTGTGTATTATAGCGTGCGTGCTGGTTGGTTGTTGTGTATTATAGCGCGTGCTGGTTGGTTGTTGTGTATTATAGTGCGTTGGTGTTGTTGTGTATTATAGTGCGTGCTGGTGGGTTGTTGTGTATTATAGCGTGCTGGTGGGTTGTTGTGTATTATAGTGTGCTGGTTGGTTGTTGTGTATTATAGCGCGTGCTGGTGGGTTGTTGTGTATTATAGCGCGTGCTGGTTGGTTGTATTATAGCGCGTGCTGGTTGGTTGTTGTGTATTATAGCTGTGCTGGTTGGTTGTTGTGTATTATAGCGCGTGCTGGTTGGTTGTTGTGTATTATAGCGCGTGCTGGTTGGTTGTTGTGTATTATAGCGCGTGCTGGTGGGTTGTTGTGTATTATAGTGCGTGCTGGTGGGTTGTTGTGTATTATAGTGCGTGCTGGTGGGTTGTTGTGTATTATAGTGCGTGCTGGTTGGTTGTTGTGTATTATAGTGCGTGCTGTTGGTTGTTGTGTATTATAGCTCGTGCTGGTTGGTTGTTGTGTATTATAGCTCGTGCTGGTTGGTTGTTGTGTATTATAGCTGTGCTGGTTGGTTGTTGTGTATTATAGCTCGTGCTGGTTGGTTGTTGTGTATTATAGCTCGTGCTGGTTGGTTGTTGTGTATTATAGCTCGTGCTGGTTGGTTGTTGTGTATTATAGCTGTGCTGGTTGGTTGTTGTGTATTATAGTGCGTGCTGGTTGGTTGTTGTGTATTATAGCGCGTGCTGGTTGGTTGTTGTGTATTATAGCGCGTGCTGGTTGGTTGTTGTGTATTATAGCGCGTGCTGGTTGGTTGTTGTGTATTATAGTGCGTGCTGGTTGGTTGTTGTGTATTATAGCGCGTGCTGGTTGGTTGTTGTGTATTATAGCGCGTGCTGGTGGGTTGTTGTGTATTATAGTGCGTGCTGGTTGGTTGTTGTGTATTATAGTGCGTGCTGGTGGGTTGTTGTGTATTATAGTGCGTGCTGGTGGGTTGTTGTGTATTATAGCGCGTGCTGGTTGGTTGTTGTGTATTATAGTGCGTGCTGGTTGGTTGTTGTGTATTATAGTGCGTGCTGGTGGGTTGTTGTGTATTATAGTGCGTGCTGGTTGGTTGTTGTGTATTATAGTGCGTGCTGGTGGGTTGTTGTGTATTATAGTGCGTGCTGGTTGGTTGTTGTGTATTATAGTGCGTGCTGGTTGGTTGTTGTGTATTATAGTGCGTGCTGGTGGGTTGTTGTGTATTATAGTGCTGGTGGGTTGTTGTGTATTATAGTGCGTGCTGGTTGGTTGTTGTGTATTATAGTGCGTGCTGGTGTTGTTGTGTATTATAGTGCGTGCTGGTTGGTTGTTGTGTATTATAGCGCGTGCTGGTTGGTTGTTGTGTATTATAGCGCGTGCTGGTGGGTTGTTGTGTATTATAGTGCGTGCTGGTTGGTTGTTGTGTATTATAGTGCGTGCTGGTTGGTTGTTGTGTATTATAGCGCGTGCTGGTTGGTTGTTGTGTATTATAGCGCGTGCTGGTTGGTTGTTGTGTATTATAGCGCGTGCTGGTTGGTTGTTGTGTATTATAGCGCGTGCTGGTTGGTTGTTGTGTATTATAGCGCGTGCTGGTTGGTTGTTGTGTATTATAGCGCGTGCTGGTTGGTTGTTGTGTATTATAGCGTGCGTGCTGGTGGGTTGTTGTGTATTATAGTGCGTGCTGGTGGGTTGTTGTGTATTATAGTGCGTGCTGGTTGGTTGTTGTGTATTATAGTGCGTGCTGGTGGGTTGTTGTGTATTATAGCGCGTGCTGGTGGTTGGTGTATTATAGGTGCTGGTTGGTTGTTGTGTATTATAGTGCGTGTGGTGGGTTGTTGTGTATTATAGCTGGTGGGGTTGTTGTGTATTATAGTGCGTGCTGGTGGGTTGTTGTGTATTATAGCGCGTGCTGGTGGGTTGTTGTGTATTATAGTGCGTGCTGGTTGGTTGTTGTGTATTATAGCGCGTGCTGGTTGGTTGTTGTGTATTATAGTGCGTGCTGGTGGGTTGTTGTGTATTATAGTGCGTGCTGGTGGGTTGTTGTGTATTATAGCGCGTGCTGGTTGGTTGTTGTGTATTATAGTGCGTGCTGGTTGGTTGTTGTGTATTATAGCGCGTGCTGGTGGTTGTTGTGTATTATAGCGCGTGCTGGTTGGTTGTTGTGTATTATAGCGCGTGCTGGTTTGTTGTGTATTATAGTTGCTGGTATTATAGTGCGTGCTGGTTGGTTGTTGTGTATTATAGCGCGTGCTGGTTGGTTGTTGTGTATTATAGCGCGTGCTGGTTGGTTGTTGTGTATTATAGTGCGTGCTGGTGGGTTGTTGTGTATTATAGTGCGTGCTGGTGGGTTGTTGTGTATTATAGTGTGTGCTGGGTGGGTTGTTGTGTATTATAGCGCGTGCTGGTGCTTGTATTATAGTGCTGTTATTATAGCGCGTGCTGGTTGGTTGGTTGGTGTTGCGCGTGCTGGTTGGTTGTTGTGTATTATAGTGCGTGCTGGTTGGTTGTTGTGTATTATAGCGCGTGCTGGTTGGTTGTTGTGTATTATAGCGCGTGCTGGTGGTTGTTGTGTATTATAGCTGCTGGTTGGTTGTTGTGTATTATAGTGCGTGCTGGTTGGTTGTTGTGTATTATAGTGCGTGCTGGTTGGTTGTTGTGTATTATAGTGCGTGCTGGTTGGTTGTTGTGTATTATAGCTTATAGTGCGTGCTGGTTGGTTGTTGTGTATTATAGCGCGTGCTGGTTGGTTGTTGTGTATTATAGCGCGTGCTGGTGGGTTGTTGTGTATTATAGTGCGTGCTGGTTGGTTGTTGTGTATTATAGCGCGTGCTGGTTGGTTGTTGTGTATTATAGCGCGTGCTGGTTGGTTGTTGTGTATTATAGCGCGTGCTGGTTGGTTGTTGTGTATTATAGCTCGTGCTGGTTGGTTGTTGTGTATTATAGCTGTGCTGGTGGGTTGTTGTGTATTATAGCTGTGCTGGTGGTTGTTGTGTATTATAGCTGGGTTGGTTGTTGTGTATTATAGCGCGTGCTGGTGGGTTGTTGTGTATTATAGTGCGTGCTGGTGCTGGTTGGTTGTTGTGTATTATAGTGCGTGCTGGTGTGGTTGTTGTGTATTATAGTGCGTGCTGGTGGGTTGTTGTGTATTATAGCGCGTGCTGGTTGGTTGTTGTGTATTATAGTGCGTGCTGGTTGGTTGTTGTGTATTATAGCGCGTGCTGGTTGGTTGTTGTGTATTATAGTGCGTGCTGGTTGGTTGTTGTGTATTATAGCGTGCGTGCTGGTTGGTTGTTGTGTATTATAGTGCGTGCTGGTTGGTTGTTGTGTATTATAGCGCGTGCTGGTTGGTTGTTGTGTATTATAGTATTATAGTGCGTGCTGGTTGGTTGTTGTGTATTATAGTGCGTGCTGGTGGTTGTTGTGTATTATAGTGCGTGCTGGTTGGTTGTTGTGTATTATAGTGCGTGCTGGTGGGTTGTTGTGTATTATAGTGCGTGCTGGTGGGTTGTTGTGTATTATAGCTCGTGCTGGTTGGTTGTTGTGTATTATAGCGCGTGCTGGTTGGTTGTTGTGTATTATAGCGCGTGCTGGTGGGTTGTTGTGTATTATAGTGCGTGCTGGTTGGTTGTTGTGTATTATAGCGCGTGCTGGTGGGTTGTTGTGTATTATAGTGCGTGCTGGTTGGTTGTTGTGTATTATAGCGCGTGCTGGTTGGTTGTTGTGTATTATAGCGCGTGCTGGTTGGTTGTTGTGTATTATAGCGCGTGCTGGTTGGTTGTTGTGTATTATAGCGCGTGCTGGTCGGTTGGTGTATTATAGTGCTGGTGGTTGTTGTGTATTATAGCGCGTGCTGGTCGGTTGTTGTGTATTATAGCGCGTGCTGGTTGGTTGTTGTGTATTATAGCGCGTGCTGGTTGGTTGTTGTGTATTATAGCGCGTGCTGGTTGGTTGTTGTGTATTATAGCTGGTGGGTTGTTGTGTATTATAGCGCGTGCTGGTTGGTTGTTGTGTATTATAGCGCGTGCTGGTTGGTTGTTGTGTATTATAGCGCGTGCTGGTTGGTTGTTGTGTATTATAGCGCTGGTGCTGCTGGTTGGTTGTTGTGTATTATAGCGCGTGCTGGTTTGTTGTGTATTATAGCGCGTGCTGGTCGGTTGTTGTGTATTATAGCGCGTGCTGGTCGGTTGTTGTGTATTATAGCGCGTGCTGGTCGGTTGTTGTGTATTATAGCGCGTGCTGGTCGGTTGTTGTGTATTATAGCGCGTGCTGGTCGGTTGTTGTGTATTATAGCGCGTGCTGGTTTGTGTGTATTATAGCGCGTGCTGGTGCTTGTTGTGTATTATAGCGCGTGCTGGTGCTTGTTGTGTATTGTGTATTATAGTGCGTGCTGGTTGGTTGTTGTGTATTATAGTGCGTGCTGGTTGGTTGTTGTGTATTATAGCGCGTGCTGGTTGGTTGTTGTGTATTATAGCGCGTGCTGGTGGGTTGTTGTGTATTATAGCGCGTGCTGGTGGGTTGTTGTGTATTATAGCGCGTGCTGGTTGGTTGTTGTGTATTATAGTGCGTGCTGGTGGGTTGGTTATTATAGTGCGTTGTGTATTATAGTGCGTGCTGGTTGGTTGTTGTGTATTATAGTGCGTGCTGGTTGGTTGTTGTGTATTATAGTGCGTGCTGGTGGGTTGTTGTGTATTATAGTGCGTGCGTGCTGGTGTGGTTGTTGTGTATTATAGTGCGTGCTGGTTGGTTGTTGTGTATTATAGCTGCGTGCTGGTTGGTTGTTGTGTATTATAGCTCGTGCTGGTTGGTTGTTGTGTATTATAGCTCGTGCTGGTTGGTTGTTGTGTATTATAGCTCGTGCTGGTGGTTGTTGTGTATTATAGCTCGTGCTGGTGGTTGTTGTGTATTATAGCTGTGCTTGGTTGGTTGTTGTGTATTATAGCGCGTGCTGGTTGGTTGTTGTGTATTATAGCGCGTGCTGGTTGGTTGTTGTGTATTATAGCGCGTGCTGGTTGGTTGTTGTGTATTATAGCGCGTGCTGGTTGGTTGTTGTGTATTATAGCGCGTGCTGGTTGGTTGTTGTGTATTATAGCGCGTGCTGGTGGGTTGTTGTGTATTATAGTGCGTGCTGGTGGGTTGTTGTGTATTATAGTGCGTGCTGGTGGGTTGTTGTGTATTATAGTGCGTGCTGGTGGGTTGTTGTGTATTATAGCGCGTGCTGGTTGGTTGTTGTGTATTATAGCGCGTGCTGGTGGGTTGTTGTGTATTATAGCGCGTGCTGGTTGGTTGTTGTGTATTATAGCGCGTGCTGGTTGGTTGTTGTGTATTATAGCGCGTGCTGGTGGGTTGTTGTGTATTATAGCGCGTGCTGGTTGGTTGTTGTGTATTATAGTGCGTGCTGGTTGGTTGTTGTGTATTATAGCGCGTGCTGGTTGGTTGTTGTGTATTATAGCGCGTGCTGGTTGGTTGTTGTGTATTATAGCGCGTGCTGGTGGTTGTTGTGTATTATAGCTGCGTGCTGGTTGGTTGTTGTGTATTATAGCGCGTGCTGGTTGGTTGTTGTGTATTATAGCGCGTGCTGGTTGGTTGTTGTGTATTATAGCGCGTGCTGGTGGGTTGTTGTGTATTATAGTGCGTGCTGGTTGGTTGTTGTGTATTATAGTGCGTGCTGGTTGGTTGTTGTGTATTATAGTGTGCGTGCTGGTTGGTTGTTGTGTATTATAGCGCGTGCTGGTTGGTTGTTGTGTATTATAGTGCGTGCTGGTGGGTTGTTGTGTATTATAGTGCGTGCTGCTGTGCTATTATAGGTGCTGGTTTGTTGTGTATTATAGTGCGTGCTGGTTGGTTGTTGTGTATTATAGTGCGTGCTGGTGGGTTGTTGTGTATTATAGTGCGTGCTGGTGGGTTGTTGTGTATTATAGCGCGTGCTGGTTGGTGTTGTTGTGTATTATAGCGCGTGCTGGTTGGTTGTTGTGTATTATAGCGCGTGCTGGTCGGTTGTTGTGTATTATAGTGCTGTGCTGGTGGTGTATTATAGTTGTTGTGTATTATAGCGCGTGCTGGTGGGTTGTTGTGTATTATAGCGCGTGCTGGTGGGTTGTTGTGTATTATAGCGCGTGCTGGTGGGTTGTTGTGTATTATAGCGCGTGCTGGTTGGTTGTTGTGTATTATAGCGCGTGCTGGTTGGTTGTTGTGTATTATAGCTGGCTGGTTGGTTGTTGTGTATTATAGTGCGTGCTGGTGGGTTGTTGTGTATTATAGCGCGTGCTGGTTGGTTGTTGTGTATTATAGCGCGTGCTGGTGGGTTGTTGTGTATTATAGTGTGTGCTGGTGCTGTGCTGGTTGGTTGTTGTGTATTATAGTGCGTGCTGGTGTATTATAGGTTGGGTGTATTATAGCGCGTGCTGGTTGGTTGTTGTGTATTATAGTGCGTGCTGGTTGGTTGTTGTGTATTATAGCGCGTGCTGGTTGGTTGTTGTGTATTATAGTGCGTGCTGGTTGGTTGTTGTGTATTATAGTGCGTGCTGGTTGGTTGTTGTGTATTATAGCTCGTGCTGGTTGGTTGTTGTGTATTATAGCGCGTGCTGGTATTATAGCGCGTGCTGGTTGGTTGTTGTGTATTATAGTGCGTGCTGGTTGGTTGTTGTGTATTATAGCTCGTGCTGGTTGGTTGTTGTGTATTATAGCGCGTGCTGGTTGGTTGTTGTGTATTATAGCGCGTGCTGGTTGGTTGTTGTGTATTATAGTGCGTGCTGGTGCTGCTGGTGGGTTGTTGTGTATTATAGTGCGTGCTGGTTGGTTGTTGTGTATTATAGCGCGTGCTGGTTGGTTGTTGTGTATTATAGCTCGTGCTGGTTGGTTGTTGTGTATTATAGCGCGTGCTGGTTGGTTGTTGTGTATTATAGCTCGTGCTGGTTGGTTGTTGTGTATTATAGCGCGTGCTGGTTGGTTGTTGTGTATTATAGTGCGTGCTGGTTGGTTGTTGTGTATTATAGCGCGTGCTGGTGGGTTGTTGTGTATTATAGTGCGTGCTGGTTGGTTGTTGTGTATTATAGCGCGTGCTGGTTGGTTGTTGTGTATTATAGCGCGTGCTGGTGGTTGTTGTGTATTATAGCGCGTGCTGGTCGGTTGTTGTGTATTATAGCGCGTGCTGGTGGTTGTTGTGTATTATAGCGCGTGCTGGTTGGTTGTTGTGTATTATAGCGCGTGCTGGTTGGTTGTTGTTGTGTATTATAGCGCGTGCTGGTTGGTTGTTGTGTATTATAGCTCGTGCTGGTTGGTTGTTGTGTATTATAGCGCGTGCTGGTTGGTTGTTGTGTATTATAGCTGTGCTGGTTGGTTGTTGTGTATTATAGTGCGTGCTGGTGGGTTGTTGTGTATTATAGTGCGTGCTGGTTGGTTGTTGTGTATTATAGCGCGTGCTGGTTGGTTGTTGTGTATTATAGTGCGTGCTGGTTGGTTGTTGTGTATTATAGTGCGTGCTGGTTGGTTGTTGTGTATTATAGTGTGCTGGTCGGTTGTTGTGTATTATAGCGCGTGCTGGTTGGTTGTTGTGTATTATAGCTCGTGCTGGTTGGTTGTTGTGTATTATAGTGCGTGCTGGTGGGTTGTTGTGTATTATAGCGCGTGTGGTGTTGTTGTGTATTATAGTGCGTGCTGGTGGTTGTTGTGTATTATAGCGCGTGCTGGTTGGTTGTTGTGTATTATAGTGCGTGCTGGTTGGTTGTTGTGTATTATAGTGCGTGCTGGTGGGTTGTTGTGTATTATAGTGCGTGCTGGTTGGTTGTTGTGTATTATAGCGCGTGCTGGTTGGTTGTTGTGTATTATAGCGCGTGCTGGTGGGTTGGTGTGTATTATAGTGCGTGCTGGTGGGTTGCTGTGTATTATAGTGCGTGCTGGTTGGCTGCTGTGTGTTATAGTGCGTGCTGGTTGGCTGCTGTTTTACCTGCAGGTGGGACAGTCGCTGCACACAGCACTCTGGCTCCATCCGGGAGGCTGAACTGATCCAGCACGTGATTGGAGCGAGAGGGGTCAAGAACTGTGACATCACTGCAAGAGGGCGTGCCTGAGAACAGCCAGACTGAGGACTGAGTGAGAGGACAGAGGAGAGGGGAGGGGAGAGAGAACAGAGGGGAAAGGAGAGGAGAGGGAGGACAGGATGGGAGAGAAGACAGGGGAAAGGAGAGGAGAGGGAGGACAGGATGGGAAAGAAGACAGAGAGGAAAGGAGAGGAGAGGGAGAACAGGATGGGAGCGAGGACAGATGAGAGAGAAGAGGGGAGGAGAGCGGAGAGAGGACAGGATGGGAGAGAAGACAGAGAGGAAAGGAGAGGAGAGGGAGAACAGGATGGGAAAGAAGACAGAGAGGAAAGGAGAGGAGAGGGAGAACAGGATGGGAGAGAGGACAGATGAGAGAGAAGAGGGGAGGAGAGCAGAGAGAGGACAGAGGGGAAAGGAGAGGAGAGGGAGGACAGGATGGGAGAGAGGACAGATGAGAGAGGAGAGGGGAGGAAAGCGGAGAGAGGACAGAGGGGAAAGGAGAGGAGAGGGAGGACAGGAGGGAAGAGGAGAGGGAAGAGAGGAAGAGCACATTTAATGCCAGTGTGTTTCTCTATATTCTCTATATTGCTGGTTGATTCTGAAACTGGTTTTACCGTCTTGGCTCCGGAGTTGTCAGGGGTGACCGCCACGGCGCAGCACAGCTGAAAAACAAACAAGACGCACAGAGAGAGAGAGAGAGAGAGAGAGAGAGAGAGAGGTTACAGAGCGGCAGCAACCCAGCCTGGGGAGATAGAGCAAATACTGAACTCGATTTGCACAAGAGTAACCAGCCAACTACACCTCGCTCGAACTGTACTGTTAAAATGAAACAACGCGTGATGGATGTTGAGTACAACACCACCACAAGCAGTAGTATAATTAGCCCTACTGCTACTGCTAATGAGAAGAATAGAAACAGTCCTATTCGCTGGCAGCACGGGGACTACAGCAGCTGGTGAAAAAATTTGGTTTAACACCCAATAAAAAAAGGGGGTGCTAACCAGAACTGGCATCTAACACTTTTTTTTTTAAGTTTTAAATGGACTGTAAATTAAATGTTTAAAACCTAACCAAAAAGAAACCGTACAGAGCATGCCGCTTAGAGCCCACTGGTCGACAAAAGCCGTCATGGTCGCCAGAGGACTCCGTGCTGGCGTGCTCTAAAACAACCCGGGATCTGGCAAGGTCCTGAACGTGGATCCACGGTAACGGCACCTGCCAAATTTCAGGAGGGGCGATCACAATCACTGTGCTTACACGAAACGCAGGACCCGTCAACCCGGGGCTGTGACGCCCCTCCCCTCCCTCACCCTGGTGAAGTTAAAGTCCGGGGCATTCAGATTTCGCTGTCGCCAGATGTCGACCAGAGAGAGCTGAGAAGACAGCTGCCTCAGAGCTGCTGCCGAGAGGGGGCAGGGTTAATGCCCTCGAGGGTGCAGCTGAAATCCGCAACTACCTCAGCAGGTGTTCCTTCCGCGCCCTCCATGGCGACACAGGGTTCGGGACCCTTGTCAGTGCTAGAGGGGGGGAGCTGAGGCAGCTGTTCCGGGGGCCCCTCCTTTGCCCCCTCAGTAGTGGTGATGGGACAGTCTTGTCGCACTTGTGTGCACACGAGAAAGGCGCTCTGGTCGACGGCAGGCCGGCCTGCCTGTCATCTCATCGGAGAGCCCAACCTGAGCCTTCCTCTCCCCCTTATCCCCCCGGAGGAGAGCCCCTGCTGTGTCCCTTCCTCTCCCTCTTATCCCCCCGGAGGAGAGCCCAGCCTGAGCCTTCCTCTCCCCCTTATCCCCCCGGAGGAGAGCCCAGCATGCGCCTTCCTCTCCCCCTTATCCCCCCGGAGGAGAGCCCAGCCTGATCCCCCCGCCCCTTCCTCTCCCCCTTATCCCCCCGGAGGAGAGCCCCTGCTGTGTCCCTTCCTCTCCCCCTTATCCCCCCGGAGGAGAGCCCAGCC
>NW_024474229.1:0-3000 GCF_017654505.1 Polyodon spathula | reverse complement strand
CTCGCTGGTCCAGTGATTAAAGATATGATTCCGGCTCTTAATAATATAAAAGACTGGCTGATCTAGCCCGTGCTACACGCGTGTCTCTGGCAGCGCAGCTAGAACTGAACAGCAGCTCCTGGACTCCCGGTCAAACCAACACAGACTGAGCAAAAAACTGGGAGAGGGACTGGGAATGTGCTTCACCAGTTCAGACTCCACGAGCATACTCACTTGTCTCTCTTCAACTCTTCATTATCAGAAATGAGCGACTCAAACTGTCCTCCCGTCACTGCAGAGAAGAGAGGAGAGGGTAGAGTGGAGAGAGAGAGAGAGAGGAGAGGGTAGAGTGGAGAGAGAGAGAAGAGGAGAGGGTACTCTCTCCTCTTACCATCTCACCTCTTCTCTCTCCTGCTCATATCCCTCTCTCTCTCTCTCCTCTCAGCTCACTCCGCTCTCGCCTCTCTCTCCATCTCACATCTCTCTCTCTCTTCTCCCATTCACCTCTCGGGCTTCCATTCAAGTCTTCTGAGCCTTCCTCTCCCCCACCGCGGGGTAGCCTCTCCTCTCTGAGAGGAGAGGGCGGGTCTCCTCAAAGAGAGAGAGGAGAGGAGAGGGTAGAGTGGAGAGAGAGAGAGAGGAGAGGGTAGAGTGGAGAGAGAGAGAGAGGAGAGGGGTAGAGTGGAGGGGTAGCGTGGAGCGCGGCAGAGGAGCGGGTTCGCGTGGCGCGAGAGCGGCGCGGAGAGGCGCGAGGCGGCGCGGGTAGAGTGGTGAGCGCGGAGCGGAGGAGCGAGGAGGGGTTAGAGTTGGGGCGCGAGAAGCGAGCGAGAGGGCGAGAGCGGGGAGAGGGCGCGCGAGGCGGAGGAGCAGAGAGGCGAGCGAGAGAGAGAGGCGAGGTTAGAGTACGTGGCGAGAGAGAGGAGAGGGAGAGAGGGGCGCAGAGGAGGGCGGAGAGGGCGGCGCGAGTGGGCGAAGAGGAGGATGCGGAGAGAGAGGATGCGGGTTTAGTTAGGGGGTTAGAGTGGCGCGAGCGGAGAGAGGCGAGGGGGTATCTTTATTAGTGTAGCGTGGAGACGAGGTGAGCGGGAGAGCGAGAGGCGCGAGCGAGGCGAGGGTTCGCGTGGAGCAGGAGCGCGAGAGAGGAGCTGAGATGAGTGAGGAGGAGAGAGGAGGAGAGAGGGAGAGAGTAGAAGAGAGAGGAGGAGAGAGGAGAGGACAGTGAGAGAGAGAGAGGGTAGAGGGAGAAGAGAAAGAAAGAGAGGAGAGGTTAGAGTGGAGGAGAGAGAGAGGAGGAGAGAGGAGAGAGCGCGCGGCAGAGGGTTTTTAGTTTAGAGAGTGGAGAGAGGAGAGAGAGAGAGAGGAGGAGAGAGGGAGCGAGCGAGAGGAGGGTTTAGAGTGGGAGAGAGAGAGAAGAGAGTAGATGGGAGAGAGAATGAGAGGGAGAGGTAGAGAGAGGGACGAGAGAGGATCGAGTGGGTAGAGGCGAGAGCGAGCGGGTTAGAGGGAGGAGAGAGAGAAGAGAGAGAGAGAGGAGAGGAGAGACAGAGGAGGAGGAGTAGAGAGGAGGAAGAAGGGTTTAGTTCGAGTTAGAGGGGAGAGAGAAGAGATGGAGGGGAGAGGAGAGAGAGAGAGGAGATGAGAGAGAGAGAGGGCGAGGCGGGGAGTTTCGTCTCTAGTTTTAGATAGCGGGGGTGGAGCGCAGGCGGCGAGAGGATCGAGAGAGGAGAGTGAGAGAGAGAGTAGGAGAGAGGGGAGGGCGAGAGAGGATGCGGGTTTCGCTGTGGGCGATTGCGGTTTTCGAGTGGAAAGGAGAGATAGAGCGGCTGAGGGTAGAGTGGAGCAGCGCGAGGAGCGAGGAGGGTAGGGTGGGGCGGAGAGAGGGCGGAGGGAGAGAGAGAGGGGAGAGGGAGAGTAGAGGAGAGGAGAGGAGAGAGGAGGGAGCTGGACCTCTGAGGTTTCGTAGCGTGCGCGTAGGAGAGCGGAGGAGCGAGAGTTAGAGTGGCGAGGAGAGTTAGCGCGGATGAGGGTTGGGAGGAGGAGGGTAGAGTTTGTCGGCGGGTATTTCGTCGTTTTTGTTTATCGTTAGTTTCGGGTTCCTTCGAGTGGAGAGGCGCTGCGAGGCGAGCGAGAGCGGCGAGGAGACCGGAGCGCGGCGAGGTGAGGGTCGGAGAGAGAGAAGAGGAGAGGTTAGGAGTGGAGAGAGAGAGAGAGGGAGAGAGAGAGAGAGAGAGAGGGTAGGGCGGAGAGACGGGGCGGTTAGAGGAGAGGAGGGATGGGGGAGCGGGTTTAGCGTGGAGAGCGAGGAGGAAGCGTAGGCGATGAGAGAGAGAGCGGATAGAGCGCGGAGAGCGTAGAGTGCGAGAGAGGAGAGGAGAGGGTCGAGAGGAGCGAGGAGAGAGAGAGAGGAGAAAGAAGAGGAGAGAGAGAGAGAAAGAAGAGGAGAGAGGCTAGAGAGTGGAGAGAGAGAGACGAGACAGAGAAGTTGGAGACAGAGGGAGTGGAGAGAGAGAGAGAGAGAGAGAGAGGTTAGAGTGGAGAGAGAGAGAGTGGAGAGGGTAGAGTGGAGAGAGGGAGATAGAGGAGAGGACGAGAGGAGAGAGAGGTAGATGTGAGAGAGGAGAGGAGAGAGAGGAGAGGGTAGAGTGGAGCGAGAAGAGGAAGAGGGTTAGCGTGGAGAAGAGAGAGGAGAGGAGGGGGGTAGAGTGGAGAGAGAGAGAGAGGGGAGAGGGTAGATGTGGAGGAGAGAGCGAGAGATCGGAGCGAGGGTAGAGTGGAGAGGAGAGGGAGAGAGAGGAGAGCAGAGAGGAGAGGGTTATAGAGTGGAGAGGGAGAGAGGAGAGGGTAGAGTGGAGAGAGAGAGAGAGGAGAGGGGAGAGAGAGAGGAGAGGGAGAGAGGATTTTCGCGGCGTGTAGGTGGAGTGAGCGAGGAGAGAGAGAGGGAGAGGGTTTTGGTTGGAGAGGATGAGGGTTAGCGGGAGAGAGAGAGGAGAGGGTTAGAGTGGGGAGAGAGAGAGCAGGAGA
>NW_024474228.1:0-1000 GCF_017654505.1 Polyodon spathula | reverse complement strand
CTATTTTGCCGTTTTATCCCCAAGTATGCCACCAGAGTCAACCCCCTGGTCGATCTCACCCGAAAGGCTGCTCCAAAATTAGTGAAAAGGACAGGGCAGTGCCAGGAAGCATTTCACATGACTAAGAAGCAACTCTCTCAAGCCCCAGCTCTGATTTCACCAGATTTCAGCAAAGGGTTCATCCTTCAGACTGATGCCTCCCACACTGGCCTGGGGGCGGTCCTGTCCCAGCAAGAGGACGGGGTACAACACCCTATCATTTATTTGAGCAAGAAAATGGCTCCTAGGAAGATTAACTACTCTGTCATTGAGAAGCGTTTAGCCATCAAATGGGCTACTCACGATCTTGCTGTCACTTGTTGGGGGCGTTCTTTCTCTCTTGTCACTGGTCATGCTCCTTTAAGGTGGTTACACACGATGAAGGACAATAACGCCAGGATAACTTGGTGGTATCTGACACTGCAACCCTTCCACTACACTGTGAAGCATCGAGCGGGCAAGGGGCATCACCGTGTGGAGGGCCCACTGGGGAATGCAGAGTTGGCCGAGTGTTCCCTCTGCATCACTCCGAGGGGGGAGATATGTGACAGAGAGAAAGGATCGCTGTTGTAAATCTCCCTCCCGATCAGAAAGGGCGCTGTGTAAGGACGGAGGGACGCTGCCCCCTTGATGGACCGCCTTGATGGTAGATGGAAACCGGAAGGTGACCATATTAGGAGGGGCGCGTAGTTGCATGTGCCCGGAACGCCTCCACTGCGATCAGCTGCGGGACGGCCCTCTGTTGGAGAAACCATGGCGACGGGTTGATTGCAGGGAGGAGGTCATGGGTACAAAGGGGAAGCAGCTACATCAGTACGCCGCTTTGCACTGAACAAACGTGACCTTTAACCCTGCAGATTAAACAGCGCACTCTCGTGCACGGGACTGGAGCGTTATTGTTTTGGACTGTAAACCAGCCGTGCCCCCCCCCCCACCCCAATACCACTGCTGGTAGAGGGGT
>NW_024474227.1:0-1000 GCF_017654505.1 Polyodon spathula | reverse complement strand
GCTTCTGTTTGGACAATCGTTTTACTCACCACGCCACTCGCACTTGTCACAGGTGGACAGTCACTGTGTGGTCATATTGTTTTTAAACTTGATTCATATTTGCGAAACTCACACTGATCAAATCCCTTCTACTTTTTATTCATTGCGTTGCAACGTACAGGAGGGTTTCCAGTTAGCTGTGTTGATGTATTTCCAGTCTTTTTTTTTTTTTTTATAGCTCAGGGAGGTTCACTATGACAAAGTTTGACCCTAAAAAACAGCCCCGCTCTCTGTATGCATGTTAAATACGAAATATTCCATACTTTTATTTTATTGCAATACCTGTAAAACGTGTCATGCCAACAAAGCTCTTTTTATCTGAATTTGAGAGGATTTATAAACAGACCCCCTTCACCTCCCTCTCCCTCTGCATCTCTCCCCCCCTCAGTCTATCTCCTCCTGTTTCTCTCTGAAATTGCCCTAGCAGCCTTTTCCTCCTCCATCTCCCACCTCAGCAGACTCTCTCCCTCTCTCCCCTGCTCACTCTCCCCTCTCACATCCTCAGTCTCTCCCTCTCCCTACTCCCTCTCTCCCCCTCCTAATATAGCTCCTCTACTCTGCTTTGCCTTTCTCCCCAGACACACCTCCTCAGTCTCTCCCTCCTCCCTCCTCTCTCTCCTCTCCTCAGTCTCTCCCCTCCTTAGTCTATCTCCCTCTCTCACCTCCTCAGTCTCTCCCTCCTCATCTCCCACCTCCTCAATCTTTCCCTCTCTCCCCCAACTCCTCAGTCTCTCCCTCTCCCTACTCCCTCTCTCCTCCTCAGTCTCTCCCTCTCCCTACTCCCTCTCTCCTCCTCAGTCTCTCTCCCTCTCTCCCCTCCTCAGTCTCTCTCCCCTCCTCAGTCTCTCTCCCTCTCTCCCCTCCTCAGTCTCTCTCCCTAAGCGAAGGAGCTGACAAGCGCGCAGTCTAAAAACCAGACGAAAGGCGTTCACCTCTATACCACCTCCTCAGTCGTCTCTCC
>NW_024474226.1:0-1000 GCF_017654505.1 Polyodon spathula | reverse complement strand
CTAGAAGCTCCCTCGAAGAGCAGGAGCTCACTAGACCGAATCCCTAGGACCTGTCAGTCGTCTACTGTCCAGAATTTAACGAAGCAGTCTGTAGCTCTCTCTCTCCTCCCTCTCTCTCTCGCTCTCATTCTCTCTCTCACTCAGTCTGGTTCTGGACTGGGCCAGACTCTCCAGCAGCGACACCAGAACCGGCAGCAGCCCCTCCACACAGCCGGGCCCGTGGGATTCGATCAGAACCTAAAATAGAACACAACCAGTCAAACACACAGTGATCGTCCTGTGTAACAAACTACAGCTTCCAGCATCCCTCTGTTCCTGCCTGTGCTGAGGCAGGCTGGGAGCTGTAGTTTTCATTCTGCTTGCCGATCTCAGTCCTGATCACTTTATTTGGGCCGGTCTCTGATATCGGGGTAGTGTCTGATCGCAGCGCTGCTGGGGCCTCGACCCCAAGGCCTCTGTTGATCTGTTCCCTCGTTAATATCATTTCAGTCAGCACTTCGCTCGCTCGCTGGGTTTTGCTGTTTGTTGCTCAGTCTGTGCTGCCTTGACCGAGCTCAGGAGCTGCTCTTGCGTTCTAGCCGCGCTGCCGTAGAGACGTGTAACACAGGCTAGATCACCCACCTGCAGGTGCGAGTAGAGCTGCCCCGCCTCCTCGCTCACTGCCTCGGGGTCCGGATCCAGAACCAGCCCGTCTAGATCCATCGCACACACACACCGCCCCGACCGCTGTGTCAGAGTGGAGAGAGAGTGTCTGTGTGTTAACGTCTGTGTGTCTGAATAACTACAAAAATACTGTCTGTGTGTCAATCTGCCTGTCTCTGTGTCTGTCAGGCTATCTGTCTGTCTGTCTGCATGTGTGTCTGTAGCTTACAAACCTACTGACAGTGTCTCTGTTTCTGTTTCTGTGTGGCTCTCTGAGTCGTTCTCTGTCTCTTTGTCTCTCTGTGCGTCTGTCTCTGTCTCCGTCTCTCCGAGTCGTTCTCTGTCTCTTTGTCTCTCT
>NW_024474225.1:0-11724 GCF_017654505.1 Polyodon spathula | reverse complement strand
GTGTGTCTGTCTCTGTCTCTCTGTGTGTTGGTCTCTTTGTCTGAAACCCATTTGAAAGAGTCTAAAACAAAAATAGAATAAAATTGGAAGTAAATAATTAAATAAACAAAGTTTAATTGTAAAATGAGAAAACTAAGAAACAGATAAAAAGCAACAATTAAAAAGTTGAACATAAAATATATTAAAAACAAGTTAAATATTAAAATGAAAAAACAACGACACAAGAACAGTTTGTTAGAAGAGCAATCAAACAAGAAATAAAAAATACAAAAATCCATAATAGTTTAAAAAATGCAGTTTTGACTACAAAATAGTAAAACCAAGATTTAAAAGCTGTTCCTTCACGTTCTGATCCAATCTGAATCCCCGTCCCACTGACCCCCTGCCCCCTCCCACTGACCCCCTCACTGCATTCACTGGGGCTGTTTATTTAGCGTGTGTGTGTGTGTGTGTGTGTGTGTTTGGTTTTGAGCCTCTCTCACAGGGCTGTGTCAATGCACGAGTGATCCAATCGGCGCTGGTGATTGGCTGCTTGTATGTGATGCACAACAACATCACGTGAACCTTTAATGAAGGGCTGCTTTCTTAATGAAACGAGGCATTAGGAGAGGATTTGTAGTCCTACCAGCTGAGACTGACAGAGTGCTCTGTGCGTGTGAATGGGGGTGAGGGACAGGCAGGTGAGATTCAGGGTGTCAGTTTGAGTGCTCTGTGCGTGTGAATGGAGGTGCGGGACTGGCAGGTGAGATTCAGGGTGTCAGTTTGAGTGCTCTGTGCGTGTGAATGGAGGTGCGGGACTGGCAGGTGAGATTCAGGGTGTCAGTTTGAGTGCTCTGTGCGTGTGAATGGAGGTGCGGGACTGGCAGGTGAGATTCAGGGTGTCAGTTTGAGTGCTCTGTGCGTGTGAATGGAGGTGCGGGACTGGCAGGTGAGATTCAGGGTGTCAGTTTGAGTGCTCTGTGCGTGTGAATGGAGGTGCGGGACTGGCAGGTGAGATTCAGGGTGTCAGTTTGAGGGCTCTGTGCGTGTGAATGGAGGTGTGGGACAGGCAGGTGAGATTCAGGGTGTCAGTTTGAGAGCTCTGTGCGTGTGAATGGAGGTGCGGGACGGGCAGGTGAGATTCAGGGTGTCAGTTTGAGAGCTCTGTGCGTGTGAATGGAGGTGCGGGACGGGCAGGTGAGATTCAGGGTGTCAGTTTGAGAGCTCTGTGCGTGTGAATGGAGGTGCGGGACGGGCAGGTGAGATTCAGGGTGTCAGTTTGAGAGCTCTGTGCGTGTGAATGGAGGTGCGGGACGGGCAGGTGAGATTCAGGGTGTCAGTTTGAGAGCTCTGTGCGTGTGAATGGAGGTGCGGGACGGGCAGGTGAGATTCAGGGTGTCAGTTTGAGAGCTCTGTGCGTGTGAATGGAGGTGTGGGACGGGCAGGTGAGATTCAGGGTGTCAGTTTGAGAGCTCTGTGCGTGTGAATGGAGGTGCGGGACGGGCAGGTGAGATTCAGGGTGTCAGTTTGAGAGCTCTGTGCGTGTGAATGGAGGTGCGGGACGGGCAGGTGAGATTCAGGGTGTCAGTTTGAGAGCTCTGTGCGTGTGAATGGAGGTGCGGGACTGGCAGGTGAGATTCAGGGTGTCAGTTTGAGTGCTCTGTGCGTGTGAATGGAGGTGCGGGACGGGCAGGTGAGATTCAGGGTGTCAGTTTGAGAGCTCTGTGCGTGTGAATGGAGGTGCGGGACTGGCAGGTGAGATTCAGGGTGTCAGTTTGAGTGCTCTGTGCGTGTGAATGGAGGTGCGGGACTGGCAGGTGAGATTCAGGGTGTCAGTTTGAGGGCTCTGTGCGTGTGAATGGAGGTGCGGGACGGGCAGGTGAGATTCAGGGTGTCAGTTTGAGTGCTCTGTGCGTGTGAATGGAGGTGCGGGACTGGCAGGTGAGATTCAGGGTGTCAGTTTGAGTGCTCTGTGCGTGTGAATGGAGGTGCGGGACTGGCAGGTGAGATTCAGGGTGTCAGTTTGAGTGCTCTGTGCGTGTGAATGGAGGTGCGGGACTGGCAGGTGAGATTCAGGGTGTCAGTTTGAGAGCTCTGTGCGTGTGAATGGAGGTGCGGGACAGGCAGGTGAGATTCAGGGTGTCAGTTTGAGAGCTCTGTGCGTGTGAATGGAGGTGCGGGACGGGCAGGTGAGATTCAGGGTGTCAGTTTGAGAGCTCTGTGCGTGTGAATGGAGGTGCGGGACGGGCAGGTGAGATTCAGGGTGTCAGTTTGAGAGCTCTGTGCGTGTGAATGGAGGTGCGGGACGGGCAGGTGAGATTCAGGGTGTCAGTTTGAGAGCTCTGTGCGTGTGAATGGAGGTGTGGGACGGGCAGGTGAGATTCAGGGTGTCAGTTTGAGAGCTCTGTGCGTGTGAATGGAGGTGTGGGACGGGCAGGTGAGATTCAGGGTGTCAGTTTGAGAGCTCTGTGCGTGTGAATGGAGGTGTGGGACGGGCAGGTGAGATTCAGGGTGTCAGTTTGAGAGCTCTGTGCGTGTGAATGGAGGTGTGGGACGGGCAGGTGAGATTCAGGGTGTCAGTTTGAGAGCTCTGTGCGTGTGAATGGAGGTGCGGGACGGGCAGGTGAGATTCAGGGTGTCAGTTTGAGAGCTCTGTGCGTGTGAATGGAGGTGCGGGACGGGCAGGTGAGATTCAGGGTGTCAGTTTGAGAGCTCTGTGTGTGTGAATGGAGGTGTGGGACGGGCAGGTGAGATTCAGGGTGTCAGTTTGAGAGCTCTGTGCGTGTGAATGGAGGTGTGGGACGGGCAGGTGAGATTCAGGGTGTCAGTTTGAGAGCTCTGTGCGTGTGAATGGAGGTGCGGGACGGGCAGGTGAGATTCAGGGTGTCAGTTTGAGAGCTCTGTGCGTGTGAATGGAGGTGCGGGACGGGCAGGTGAGATTCAGGGTGTCAGTTTGAGAGCTCTGTGCGTGTGAATGGAGGTGCGGGACGGGCAGGTGAGATTCAGGGTGTCAGTTTGAGAGCTCTGTGCGTGTGAATGGAGGTGCGGGACTGGCAGGTGAGATTCAGGGTGTCAGTTTGAGAGCTCTGTGCGTGTGAATGGAGGTGCGGGACGGGCAGGTGAGATTCAGGGTGTCAGTTTGAGAGCTCTGTGCGTGTGAATGGAGGTGCGGGACTGGCAGGTGAGATTCAGGGTGTCAGTTTGAGTGCTCTGTGCGTGTGAATGGAGGTGCGGGACTGGCAGGTGAGATTCAGGGTGTCAGTTTGAGAGCTCTGTGCGTGTGAATGGAGGTGCGGGACAGGCAGGTGAGATTCAGGGTGTCAGTTTGAGAGCTCTGTGCGTGTGAATGGAGGTGTGGGACGGGCAGGTGAGATTCAGGGTGTCAGTTTGAGAGCTCTGTGCGTGTGAATGGAGGTGTGGGACAGGCAGGTGAGATTCAGGGTGTCAGTTTGAGAGCTCTGTGCGTGTGAATGGAGGTGCGGGACGGGCAGGTGAGATTCAGGGTGTCAGTTTGAGAGCTCTGTGCGTGTGAATGGAGGTGTGGGACGGGCAGGTGAGATTCAGGGTGTCAGTTTGAGAGCTCTGTGCGTGTGAATGGAGGTGCGGGACGGGCAGGTGAGATTCAGGGTGTCAGTTTGAGAGCTCTGTGCGTGTGAATGGAGGTGCGGGACGGGCAGGTGAGATTCAGGGTGTCAGTTTGAGAGCTCTGTGCGTGTGAATGGAGGTGCGGGACGGGCAGGTGAGATTCAGGGTGTCAGTTTGAGAGCTCTGTGCGTGTGAATGGAGGTGCGGGACGGGCAGGTGAGATTCAGGGTGTCAGTTTGAGAGCTCTGTGCGTGTGAATGGAGGTGTGGGACGGGCAGGTGAGATTCAGGGTGTCAGTTTGAGAGCTCTGTGCGTGTGAATGGAGGTGTGGGACGGGCAGGTGAGATTCAGGGTGTCAGTTTGAGAGCTCTGTGCGTGTGAACGGAGGTGTGGGACGGGCAGGTGAGATTCAGGGTGTCAGTTTGAGAGCTCTGTGCGTGTGAACGGAGGTGTGGGACGGGCAGGTGAGATTCAGGGTGTCAGTTTGAGAGCTCTGTGCGTGTGAATGGAGGTGCGGGACGGGCAGGTGAGATTCAGGGTGTCAGTTTGAGAGCTCTGTGCGTGTGAATGGAGGTGCGGGACGGGCAGGTCAGTTTGAGAGCTCTGTGCGTGTGAATGGAGGTGTGGGACGGGCAGGTGAGATTTTGAGGGTGTCAGTTTGAGAGCTCTGTGCGTGTGAATGGAGGTGTGGGACCAGGTGAGATTCAGGGTGTCAAGAGCTCTGTGCGTGTGAATGGAGGTGCGGGACGGGCAGGTGAGATTCAGGGTGTCAGTTTGAGAGCTCTGTGCGTGTGAATGGAGGTGTGGGACGGGCAGGTGAGATTCAGGGTGTCAGTTTGAGTGCTCTGTGCGTGTGAATGGAGGTGGGGACTGGCAGGTGAGATTCAGGGTGTCAGTTTGAGTGCTCTGTGCGTGTGAATGGAGGTGCGGGACTGGCAGGTGAGATTCAGGGTGTCAGTTTGAGTGCTCTGTGCGTGTGAACAGAGATTCAGGGTGTCAGGGAGAGCTCTGTGCGTGTGAATGGAGGTGCGGGACGGGGTGTCAGTTTGAGTGCTCTGAGATTCAGGGTGTCACTGTTTGAGATTCAGCTCTGTGCGTGTGAATGGAGGTGTGGGACTGGCAGGTGAGATTCAGGGTGTCAGTTTGAGAGCTCTGTGCGTGTGAATGGAGGTGCGGGACTGTGAGATTCAGGGTGTCAGTCTGTCTGCCTCTGTGCGTGTGAATGGAGGTGCGGGACTGGCAGAATGAGATAAACTGCACAGTCAGTTTGAAGAAGTGTGCTGTGAATGTAGCTGTGTGCCCAGGATGGGATGGTTCTGTCTGACAGGATCTGTCTGCCTGACAGACAGGCCTACGTAATCGACGGACATTGACATGGTCAAAAGACAGATTCCTGCCTGCCTTGTCTGTTTGCCGAATGTCTGTCTGTCGGTGCATGCAGGGAGGTGTCGGGACTGGCAGGTGAGATTCAGGGTGTGTTTGTCTGCTCTGTGAAGTGTGAATGGAATGTGCGGGACTGAAGAGGTCTGAGTTTTCAGAGTGTCAGTAAGAGTGCTCTGTGCAGTGTGAATGGAGGTGCGGTCATTACTGGCAGGTGAGATTCATATTGTCAGTTTGCAGAGCTCTGTGCGTGTGAATGGAGGTGCGGAGACAGGCAGGTGAGATTCAGAGTGTCAGTTTGAAGCTCTGAGTGAGGACTGTGGGACAGGCAGGTGAGATTCAGACAGAGAGCAGACACACACTGTAGACAGGTAAACTGAGACAGCACCAAGGTGAGATTCAGGGACATCAGTTTGAGACGCACAGTGCAGAGACTGCCTGCCTATCACACACAGAGATTCAGGGTGTCAGTTTGAGCATCCCTGCCTGAGTGAATGGAGGTGCAGACGCCTCAGAGACTCAGCAGTCTGAGAGCTCTGTGACGTCTGCACAGAGACGTGGGGAGAGCTGCGCATCAACGACATCAGAGACGACACAGACACGCACAGACACAGAGACACACACACAGAGACGAGGGGAGAGCTGAGCATCAACGACATCACAGACACAGAGACGCACAGACACAGAGACGTTTCCAGACAGAGAGAGAGGGGTGAGCTGTTGCGCATCAAGCGACATCACTAGTTATCAGAGACGTAGACAGACACAGAGAATCAGACACACAGACACAGAGACATTGTGCAGAGAGGAGGGGGGGCAGAGCTGCGCATCAACGACATCACAGACAGAGACGCACAGACACAGAGACACACACACAGAGACGAGGGGAGAGCTGCACATCAACGACATCACAGACAGAGACGCACAGACACAGAGACAGCTCACACAGAGAGCCTCCCTCTCGAGGTACTGTCGGGAGAGACTGCGCTGAACGTCTCTGTGTCTGTGCATCACAGACAGAGACTGCTGTGTCTAGAGACACCTCGAGACAGAGTGGGAGAGCTGTGCATCAACGACAAAGTACAGACACAGACGCACGTGACACAGAGACACACTAGACAGAGACGAGTTGCGTCTGCTAGCTCTGAATCTGTCCAGATCAAGACAGAGACGCACAGACACGGTAGAGCCATATGTCACTGAGTCTGTCTGTGTGAGGTCTCTGACGAACGATCATTCACAGAGTAGTTGCTGCTGCATGTCTGTCGTGTGTCCGTCTTTGTCTGAACATTACAGACAGAGACGACACAGACACAGAGACGAGGGGAGAGCTGCGCATCAACGACATCACAGACAGAGACGCACAGACACAGAGACGCACACACAGAGAGGAGGGGAGAGCTGCGCATCAACGACATTACAGACAGAGACGCACAGACACAGAGACGCACACACAGAGACGAGGGGAGAGCTGCGCATCAACGACATCACAGACAGAGACGCACAGACACACAGACACACACGAGGGAGGAGGGGAGAGCATCAACGCATCAACAGACAGTACAGACGCACAGACACACAGACAGTTTTGTTGTTTTATATTAGCTGCGGTCTGTGTGCCTAACACAGGGTCTGTGCTGTGCAGACGCTGAGTAGCTGGGTGTCTTCCTCTGTCTGTGTGGTGTGTCTGCTGTCGTCTGCTCCCGCTCGACGCGAGTGTTGCTTGTAGTGTCAGTCTCATGCGTGTACTGTGTCTCTGTGTGTGTGTCTCTGTACCCTCTCGACGCGTGGTTGCTGTAGTGTGTCTGTCTCTGAACTGTCTGTGTCTATGTGTGTGGTGTCTCTCGCTCCCCTCTCGACGCCGTAGTTGCGTACAGAGACGAGGGGAGACTGCGCACAGACAGAGACGCACACACACAGAGACGACACACAGAGAGAGGCGCATCAACGACATCACAGACACAGAGACGCACAGACACAGAGACACACAAACAGAGACGAGGGGAGAGCTGCGCATCAACGACATCACAGACAGAGACGCACACACACAGAGACACACACACACGAGACACACACACAGAGAAGAGGGGGAGAGCTGCGCATCAAACGACATCACAGACAGAGACGCACCAGACCCGCAGAGACACACACACAGAGAGACGAGGGGAGAGCGGCGCATCAAGACATCACCAGCCATTATTAACAGACACACGAGAGACGAAACAGACACAGAGACACACACACAGAGAGGAGGGGAGAGCTGCGCATCAACGACATCACAGACAGAGACGCACAGACACAGAGACACACACACAGAGACGAGGGGAGAGCTGCGCATCAACGACATCACAGACAGAGACGCACAGACACAGAGACACACACAGAGACGAGGGGAGAGCTGCGCATCAACGACATCACAGACAGAGACGCACAGACACAGAGACACACACACAGAGACGAGGGGAGAGCTGCGCATCAACGACATCACAGACAGAGACGCACAGACACAGAGACACACACACAGAGACGAGGGGAGAGCTGCGCATCAACGACATCACAGACAGAGACGCACAGACACAGAGACACACACACACAGACGAGGGGAGAGCTGCGCATCAACGACATCACAGACACAGAGACGCACAGACACAGAGACACACACACAGAGACGAGGGGAGAGCTGCGCATCAACGACATCACAGACAGAGACGCACAGACACAGAGACACACACACAGAGACGAGGGGAGAGCTGCGCATCAACGACATCACAGACAGAGACGCACAGACACAGAGACGCACACACAGAGAGGAGGGGAGAGCTGGGGAGAGCTGCATCAACGACATCACAGACAGAGACGCACAGACACAGAGACGCACACACAGAGACGAGGGGAGAGCTGCGCATCAACGACATCACAGACAGAGACGCACAGACACAGAGACGCACACACAGAGAGGAGGGGAGAGCTGCGCATCAACGACATCACAGACAGAGACGCACAGACACAGAGACACACACACAGAGACGAGGGGAGAGCTGCGCATCAACGACATCACAGACAGAGACGCACAGACACAGAGACACACAAACAGAGACGAGGGGAGAGCTGCGCATCAACGACATCACAGACAGAGACGCACAGACACAGAGACACACACACCGACTCGCTCCTCTCGAGGCGAGTTTCTGCGCATCAACGACATCTCAGGACCAGCGTAGACGTGTAGTGTCTTGCGTGTCTGGTCTCTGTGTGTGGAGCTCTCCTCACTCATCGACTCGCGATCAGTTGCACTGTCTATGCGTGTCTTGTGACATGACCACCTGTGGTGTGTCTCTGACCCCTCTCGACGCGTAGTTGCTGTAGATGTCTGTGTCTCTGTGACGCAGTGACATGTGAGAAGTGTAGTGTCTCATGCAGAGACACAGACACAGAGACACACACACAGAGACGAGGGGAGAGCTGCGCATCAACGACATCACAGACAGAGACGCACAGACACAGAGACACACACACAGAGGTCACGCTGTAGGGGGAGGAGCTGTGTGGCATGTCAACGATCATCACTCCGACGCAGTAGTTCGCTGTAGTGCACTGGTCTCTTGTGTCGTGTGTCACTGAGACTACGAGGTTGCTGGAGACTGCTGGCATCTGTGAGCTCGACAGTCGTTGAGTGTACGACGCTACAGTCCCACAGATGTAGTGTCTGTACACTGCGACGTGAGTGCTGCGATCCGCTTGCTCCTCTCGACGCGTCATCGTTGCTGAGTGTCTCTGTCTGCGTGCTGTGTCTCTGTGTGTGGTTTCTGAGGCCCTTAGAGCTCGACGCAGTGTAGTTCTGCTGTAGTGTCTGTACAGACGCACAGACACAGAGACACACACACAGAGACGAGGGGAGAGCTGCGCATCAACGACATCACAGACAGAGACGCACAGACACAGAGACACACACACAGAGACGAGGGGAGAGCTGCGCATCAACGACATCACAGACAGAGACGCACAGACACAGAGACACACACACAGAGACGAGGGGAGAGCTGCGCATCAACGACATCACAGACAGAGACGCACAGACACAGAGACGCACACACAGAGACGAGGGGAGAGCTGCGCATCAACGACATCACAGACAGAGACGCACAGACACAGAGACACACACACAGAGACGAGGGGAGAGCTGCGCATCAACGACATCACAGACAGAGAGACGCACAGACACAGAGACACACACACAGAGACGAGGGGAGAGCTGCGCATCAACGACATCACAGACAGAGACGCACAGACACAGAGACACACACACAGAGACGAGGGGAGAGCTGCGCATCAACGACATCACAGACAGAGACGCACAGACACAGAGACGCACACACAGAGACGAGGGGAGAGCTGCGCATCAACGACATTACAGACAGAGACGCACAGACACAGAGACGCACACACAGAGAGGAGGGGAGAGCTGCGCATCAACGACATTACAGACAGAGACGCACAGACACAGAGACGCACACACAGAGACGAGGGGAGAGCTGCGCATCAACGACATCACAGACAGAGACGCACAGACACAGAGACACACACACAGAGACGAGGGGAGAGCTGCGCATCAACGACATCACAGACAGAGACGCACAGACACAGAGACACACACACAGACAGACACACATCCCCTCTGAACGCTGTAGTGTCTGTCTCTGCGTGTCTGCGTGTGTGTGTCTCTGATCCCGTGACGGAGTTGTGTAGTGTTGTCATGTCTCTGTCTGTGTGTCTCTGTCCCCTCTACATGCTGACGCGTAGTTGCTGTAGTGTCTGCACTCCACAGACACAGAGACGCACACACAGAGAGGAGGGGAGAGCTGCGCATCAACGACATTACAGACAGAGACGCACAGACACAGAGACGCACACACAGAGAGGAGGGGAGAGCTGCGCATCAACGACATCACAGACAGAGACGCACAGACACAGAGACACACACACAGAGACGAGGGGAGAGCTGCGCATCAACGACATCACAGACAGAGACGCACAGACACAGAGACACACACACAGAGACGAGGGGAGAGCTGCGCATCAACGACATCACAGACAGAGACGCACAGACACAGAGACGCACACACAGAGACGAGGGGAGAGCTGCGCATCAACGACATCACAGACACAGAGACGCACAGACACAGAGACACACACACAGAGACGAGGGGAGAGCTGCGCATCAACGACATCACAGACACAGACGCACAGACACAGAGACACACACACAGAGAAGAGAGCGTGTCTTGTGTCTATGTGTCGTGTCATCTGAGCTGCGTCACAGACAACGTCAACGTCTTGTCTCTGCGTGTCTGTCTCTGCTGTGTGTGCTCTCTCTCGACACGTAGTTGCACTAGTGTCTGTTTCTGGCTGTCTGTGTCTCTGTGTGGGTGTCTCTGACTCACTCTCGACGCGTAGTTGCTGTAGTGTGCTGTCTCTGGTCATGTCTCTGGCGTGTCTGTTGTCTCTGTGCTGTGTGGAGAGCAACGCTGTATCCGACATCACATCCTGACAGTAACGACATCACACAGAGACACACACACAGAGACGAGGGGAGAGCTGCGCATCAACGACATCACAGACACAGAGACGCACAGACACAGAGACACACACACACAGAGACGAGGGGAGAGCTGCGCATCAACGACATCACAGACAGAGACGCACAGACACAGAGACACACACACAGAGACGAGGGGAGAGCTGCGCATCAACGACATCACAGACACAGAGACACAGACACAGAGACACACACACTCAAAACAATAAGCGTGCTCCCTCTGCTGCGATCACCGACGCATCGTTATAGTGTAGTCTCTGTGTGTCTGAGTGTCTGTGTCTTGCGTGTGTGGACTCTGCTCCCCTCTGGACCGCGTAGTTTGCTGTAGTGTCTGTCTCTGCGTGTCATGTGCTCCCATGTAGTGTGTGTTTCTGATCACAGACACGTAGTTTGTTCTGTAGTGTCTGTGTGTCTGCGTGTCTGTGTTCTTGTGGTGGTGTCCTGCTCCCTCTCGACGCGTAGTTGCTGAGTGTCTGTCTCTGCGTGTCTGTGTCACCACAGACACAGAGACACACACACAGAGACGAGGGGAGAGCTGCGCATCAACGACATCACAGACAGAGACGCACAGACACACACACAGACACACACACAGACTACCGTAGTTGATCACTGTTAGTTGCGTATGTGTCTCCTGCGTTCGTCGAGTGTTCTTGAGTGTCTGTGCGTGGCTGTCTCCCATCTCGACCGCGTAGTTGGGAGTGTTGAATCTCCGTGTGTATGTGTCTCTGTGTGGAGCTGCTCCCTCTCGCCGCGTAGTTCAACGATCGACCCAGACAGAGACGCACAGACACAGAGACACACACACAGAGACGAGGGGAGAGCTGCGCATCAACGACATCACAGACAGAGACGCACAGACACAGAGACGAGGGGAGAGCTGCGCATCAACGACATCACAGACAGAGACGCACAGACACAGAGACACACACACAGAGACGAGGGGAGAGCTGCGCATCAACGACATCACAGACAGAGACGCACAGACACAGAGACGAGACGAGGGGAGAGCTGCGCATCAACGACATCACAGACAGAGACGCACAGACACAGAGACGCACACACAGAGAGGAGGGGAGAGCTGCGCATCAACGACATTACAGACAGAGACGCACAGACACAGAGACACACACACAGAGACGAGGGGAGAGCTGCGCATCAACGACATCACAGACACAGAGACG
>NW_024474224.1:0-5940 GCF_017654505.1 Polyodon spathula | reverse complement strand
CACAGACACAGAGACACACACACAGAGACGAGGGGAGAGCTGCGCATCAACGACATCACAGACACAGAGACGCACAGACACAGAGACACACACACAGAGAGGAGGGGAGAGCTGCGCATCAACGACATCACAGACAGAGACGCACAGACACACACACAGAGACGAGGGGAGAGCTGCGCATCAACGACATCACAGACAGAGACGCACAGACACAGAGACACACACACAGAGACGAGGGGAGAGCTGCGCATCAACGACATCACAGACAGAGACGCACAGACACAGAGACACACACACACAGAGACGACCCCTCTTGAGTAGTGTCTGTCATGCACGACGGTGCTGATAGGGGTGTTTGGCTGTCTCTGAGCGTGTCTGTGGTGTCTTGGTCTCTGGTGGTGTGTGCGGTGTGGCTCTCGACGACAGCGTAGTTGCTGTAGTGTTCTGTCTCTGGGTGTCTGTGGCTCTCTGTGTGAGCTCTGCATCAACTCTCGACGCGTAGGATTGCTGAGTGTGTCTGTGTCTCTGTGTGTCTGTGTCTCTGGTGTGTGTCTCTGCTCCCTCCGCACCTCACGCGTGTTGTCTCTGCAGTTTGTGTTCAGAGGGGAGAGCAGCGCATCAACGACATCAGAGACACAGACGCACACACAGAGACGAGAGGAGGGGAGAGCTGCGCATCAACGACATCACAGACAGAGACACACAGACACAGAGACGAGGGGAGAGCTGCGCATCAACGACATCACAGACAGAGAGCACAGACACAGAGACGAGGGGAGAGCTGCGCATCAACGACATCACAGACAGAGACGCACAGACACAGAGACACACACACAGAGACGAGGGGAGAGCTGCGCATCAACGACATCACAGACAGAGACGCACAGACACAGAGACACACACACAGAGACGAGGGGAGAGCTGCGCATCAACGACATCACAGACAGAGACGCACAGACACAGAGACACACACACAGAGAGACGAGGGGAGAGCATCAACGACGTCACAGACAGAGAGCACAGAACACAGAGACCATCACACAGAACGAGGGAGAAGCGCGTCATCAAGACATCGCAGACAAAGGAGACGACAACACCACAGAGACGATGGGGAGAGCTGAGCACACGGCATTACAGCAGACGCACAACACAGAGACGAGGGGAGAGCTGCGCATCAACGACATCACAGAACAGAGACGCACAGACACAGAGGACACACACACAGAGACGAGAGGGGAGAGCTGCGCATCAAACGACATCACAGAGCAGAGAACACACAGACACAGAGACACACACACAGAGACGGGGGGAGAGCTGCGCATCAACGACATCACAGACACAGAGACGCACAGACACAGAGAGACACACACAGAGAGGAGAGAGAGAGCTGCGCATCAACGACAACGACAGACAGAGACAGAGCACAGACACAGAGACACACACACAGAGACGAGGGGAGAGCTGCGCATCAACGACATCACAGACAGAGACGCACAGACACAGAGACACACACACAGAGACGAGGGGAGAGCTGCGCATCAACGACATCACAGACAGAGACGCACAGACACAGAGACACACACACAGAGACGAGGGGAGAGCTGCGCATCAACGACATCACAGACAGAGACGCACAGACACAGAGACACACACACAGAGACGAGGGGAGAGCTGCGCATCAACGACATCACAGACAGAGACGCACAGACACAGAGACGCACACACAGAGAGGAGGGGAGAGCTGAGCATCAACGACATCACAGACAGAGACGCACAGACACAGAGACACACACACAGAGACGAGGGGAGAGCTGCGCATCAACGACATCACAGACAGAGACGACACAGAGAGAGCCGAGGGGAGGAGAGCACACCTCACAGACACAGAGACACACACACAGAGACGAGGGGAGAGCTGCGCATCAACGACATCACAGACACAGAGCACAGACACAGAGACACACACAGAGACGAGGGGAGAGCTGCGCATCAACGACATCACAGACACAGACGCACAGACACAGAGACACACACACAGAGACGAGGGGAGAGCTGCGCATCAACGACATCACAGACAGAGACGCACAGACACAGAGACACACACACAGAGACGAGGGGAGAGCTGCGCATCAACGACATCACAGACAGAGACGCACAGACACAGAGACACACACACAGAGACGAGGGGAGAGCTGCGCATCAACGACATCACAGACAGAGACGCACAGACACAGAGACACACACACAGAGACGAGGGGAGAGCTGCGCATCAACGACATCACAGACAGAGACGCACAGACACAGAGACACACACACAGAGACGAGGGCATCAGCTGCACACAGACAGACACGCACAGACAGAGACGCACACACACAACAGACGAGGGGAGGAGAGCTGTGGTCGCATCAAATCTGTGTGTCATCATTTCAGAGACGCAAGAAACAGAGACAACATGCGAATGCGCCAACGACATAACCGACTAGACAGAGAGGGTGTCGTCTCTGCTCACCTCTCTGACTCCCCTACACAGAGGACGTAGTTGACTGTAGGACACTCACAGTCTGGGTGTCACGCAGTGTACTCTGACACAGAGACACAGACACACAGAGCACGTGGCTCTGTGTGAGGAGTGTCTCGTGTCACAACAGAGCAGACAGAGTCTCAACCACAAAGAAGACACAGAGACACACACACACACAGGGGAGAGCACAACGACACACACACAGACAGACAGAGACACACACACACACACACACAGAGACACACCCCACAGACACAGAGACACACACACACAGACACACACACACACACACACACACACGCACACACAGACACAGAGACACACACCCACAGAGACACACACAGTGACACACACAAAGAGAGTGAGACACACACACACACAGACACAGATAGAGACACACAGGCACGCACACACACAGAGACACACAGGCACGCACACACACAGAGACACACACACACCCACAGAGTGTAGTCAGTGGGATTTGAGCCTCGCTATATTTACAGTAGCTTGCTCTGGTTGATTGCAGCAGTGACTGAACCCCTGAGCCAGGGCTGCGCTGCTGCTCTGTCAGAACCCGGCTGCTGGTCGCCAGGCGCGTCGCTAAGCGCGTTGCTAAGCGCACGTTTCTGACACTTTCTCCCAAAAGTTTCATTATTGCAAAACTTGTCAATATATATAAAAAATAAGAAAAAAATAAAAGAAGCAGCAGCGGCGGCGCTCGTCAGAGTGACGTAGGGAAGGATGCCCACGACTCGGTGTTTATTATTCTTGCATTGCACGATTGCAAATCGATTCAAACTAATGGCGCAGTGAAGTTTACAGGAAAAGCGAGGAATTACCAGAGGAATTACCAGATTCCCAGAGAGAGAAACAACAGCGCTTAAAGTGACAGGACGCCATCATTATTAATATCACAGGAGAGTCATTACCAATTAAACAGGTTATACTGTAGATCAGAACAGCGCGGTGCATCTAATAAACACAGTTAAATAAGAAATCATCTATTACCGCTTAAACGTGACATATACTGAACATAGAGACAAACAGAGACAGACAGATAGACAGTGTGACAGATAGAGACAGACAGATAGACAGTGTGACAGATAGATACAGACAGATAGACAGTGTGACAGATAGATACAGACAGATAGACAGTGTGACACACACAGACGGATAGATAGACAGTGTGACAGATAGAGACAGACAGATAGACAGTGTGACAGATAGATACAGACAGATAGACAGTGTGACACACACAGACGGATAGATAGACAGTGTGACAGATAGAGACAGACAGATAGACAGTGTGACACACACAGACGGATAGATAGACAGTGTGACAGACAGAGACAGACAGATAGACAGTGTGACAGATAGATACAGACAGATAGACAGTGTGACAGATAGATACAGACAGATAGACAGTGTGACAGACAGAGACAGACAGATAGACAGTGTGACAGACACAGACGGATAGATAGACAGTGTGACAGACAGAGACAGACAGATAGACAGTGTGACAGATAGATACAGACAGATAGACAGACAGACACACACAGACGGATAGATAGACAGTGTGACAGATAGAGACAGACAGATAGACAGTGTGACACACACAGACGGATAGATAGACAGTGTGACAGATAGAGACAGACAGATAGACAGTGTGACAGATAGAGACAGACAGATAGACAGTGTGACAGACAGAGACAGACAGATAGACAGTGTGACAGATAGAGACAGACAGATAGACAGTGTGACACACACAGACGGATAGATAGACAGTGTGACAGATAGAGACAGACAGATAGACAGTGTGACAGATAGAGACAGACAGATAGACAGTGTGACACACACAGACGGATAGATAGACAGTGTGACAGATAGATCCAGACAGATAGACAGTGTGACACACACAGACGGATAGATAGACAGAGCAGACAGATAGACACACACAGACAGACAGATAGACAGTGTGACAGATAGATACAGACAGATAGACAGTGTGACAGATAGAGACAGACAGATAGACAGTGTGACAGATAGATACAGACAGATAGACAGTGTGACACACACAGACGGATAGATAGACAGTGTGACAGATAGAGACAGACAGATAGACAGTGTGACACACACAGACGGATAGATAGACAGTGTGACAGATAGATCCAGACAGATAGACAGTGTGACACACACAGACGGATAGATAGACAGTGTGACAGATAGAGACAGACAGATAGACAGTGTGACAGATAGAGACAGACAGATAGACAGTGTGACACACAGAGACAGACAGATAGACAGTGTGACAGATAGATACAGACAGATAGACAGTGTGACACACACAGACGGACAGATAGACAGTGTGACAGATAGAGACAGACAGATAGACAGTGTGACAGACACAGACAGACAGATAGACAGTGTGACAACACTGTCTGTCGACAGATAGACAGTGTGACAGATAGATCCAGACAGATAGACAGTGCGACACACACAGACGGATAGAGAGACAGTGTGACAGACAGACACAGACAGATAGACAGTGTGACAGATAGAGACAGACAGATAGACAGTGTGACACACAGAGACGGACAGATAGACAGTGTGACAGATAGAGACAGACAGATAGACAGTGTGACACACACAGACAGACAGATAGACAGTGTGACAGACAGACGGATAGATAGACAGTGTGACAGATAGATCCAGACAGATAGACAGTGTGACACACACAGACGGATAGATAGACAGTGTGACAGATAGATACAGACAGATAGACAGTGTGACACACACAGACGGACAGATAGACAGTGTGACAGATACAGACAGACAGATAGACAGTGTGACAGATAGACAGTGTGACACACACAGACGGAGATAGATAGACAGTGTGACACACACAGACGGATAGATAGACAGTGTGACAGATAGAGACAGACAGATAGACAGTGTGACAGATAGAGACAGACAGATAGACAGTGTGACACACACAGACGGATAGATAGACAGTGTGACAGATAGAGACAGACAGATAGACAGTGTGACACACACAGACGGATAGATAGACAGTGTGACAGATAGATACAGACAGATAGACAGTGTGACAGATAGATCCAGACAGATAGACAGTGTGACACACACAGACGGATAGATAGACAGTGTGACAGATAGATACAGACAGATAGACAGTGTGACAGATAGAGACAGACAGATAGACAGTGTGACACACACAGACGGATAGATAGACAGTGTGACAGATAGAGACAGACAGATAGACAGTGTGACAGATAGAGACAGACAGATAGACAGTGTGACACACACAGACGGATAGATAGACAGTGTGACAGATAGAGACAGACAGATAGACAGTGTGACAGACACAGACAGATAGATAGACAGACCACTGTCTGTCTCT
>NW_024474223.1:0-1000 GCF_017654505.1 Polyodon spathula | reverse complement strand
AGCTATCTGTCATCTGTCACCACAGAATCTATCATGTCACACTGTCTAGACGTCTGTCCTGTCTTATTGTACACAGTGTGCCACACACAGGCGGCATAGATAGATAGATACAGATAGATATAGACAGATACAGACAGTGTGACACACACAGACGGATAGATAGACAGTGTGACAGATAGAGACAGACAGATAGACAGTGTGACACACACAGACGGATAGATAGACAGTGTGACAGATAGAGACAGACAGATAGACAGTGTGACACACACAGACGGATAGATAGACAGTGTGACAGATAGAGACAGACAGATAGACAGTGTGACACACACAGACGGATAGATAGACAGTGTGACAGATAGAGACAGACAGATAGACAGTGTGACAGACAGAGACGGATAGATAGACAGTGTGACAGACAGAGACAGACAGATAGACAGTGTGACAGACAGAGACAGACAGATAGACAGTGTGACAGATAGATACAGACAGATAGACAGTGTGACAGACAGAGACAGACAGATAGACAGTGTGACAGACAGAGACAGACGATAGACAGTGTGACAGATAGAGACAGACAGATAGACAGTGTGACAGATAGAGACAGACAGATAGACAGTGTGACACACACAGACGGATAGATAGACAGTGTGACAGATAGAGACAGACAGATAGACAGTGTGACACACACAGACGGATAGATAGACAGTGTGACAGATAGAGACAGACAGATAGACAGTGTGACAGATAGAGACAGACAGATAGACAGTGTGACACACACAGACAGACAGATAGACAGTGTGACAGATAGAGACAGACAGATAGACAGTGTGACAGACACAGACAGACAGATAGACAGTGTGACAGACAGAGACAGACAGATAGACAGTGTGACAGATAGATCCAGACAGATAGACAGTGTGACACACACAGACAGACAGATAGACAGTGTGACAGATAGAGACAGACAGATAGACAGTGTGACAGATAGAGACAGACAGAT